>NC_057807.1:33693466-33701909 GCF_018294505.1 Triticum aestivum | reverse complement strand
GCGCATGGTCGATTTCTCCAAGTGCAGTCCCACGTGTCAGTGAAGAGGCAAGCCGTAGCACGTTCTGTTTGCGTGAGCCGTGTGCAGGACCGAACGTGTGTGGGGTGCAATGTGACCGCGACAGGAGTGCTGTGAGTGTACCGCCTTTTTTCCTTTTAAACTAGGTGCTTCGCCCCCTCAAAAAAAATGTTGCTTCGCGCGATCCATCGGTACCACTACTAGTAATCCGGTAATCCCGACTAAAACGGTGCGGCCAGGTCTTTTCCCGCGCGATATGCTGGGAGGTTGGCTTAGTTGGGTTTTTTATATTTGTCTCGGTTGGTGATGATGGTGTGCCTATCATCCTGCAATATAGGCCGTCCGATCTATATCTAACGGATAGGAAGGTAACTATGACAATTTACCCGCACTCCTCTCCACATTTGCAGATAAGGCTTTCTCTCGTTCATCCTTTTCTCCCACAAGATCTTGATCTTCCGTGCAACGCACAGGCATCTTGTTAGTACTCCTACAATATGTATATTATTGTGAAAGTTCATATACACCGGCTGGGATTAATGCAAACACGGCAGATTTTCATTACATTTTGAACTTTTATAGGACAGAAAAATAAAAGAAACTCGACCCTAAACCTATTCTACGGCGGCGACCGACGTCATCCATCTGCGATCTCTATGTACGGGGCCGGGGTTCAAGACCCGTGAAGTGAAGGTGCAGTCTCCGGTGAGGAAGAGTAGAACACGGGATACAGACCGGCCAGTTGGCACACCATGCCCTGCCGCCTCCCATGCCCTACTCATCCCCGGAGGAGTCACCGACCTCGGCGGTGCCAGACGTTGGACGGCGGCAAGTAGGACGCGTGGCTGACGGTGCTCCCGTCGTCGGTCGCCAGTGTGGCCACAACTTGTACGGTCGCGTCCGCGTCCGGCTACGCCGCTATTGCGTCGCGAGAGGCGACTAGAGCGAGGGCGGCGACCTCGAGCTTCATCCCCGAAGACAAGCTCTCCCACAGAGCATTCGCACTTGCGGTCATGGCGGATGTGGTGCTAGGTAGGAGGACGATGCGCTATGGTGTGGAGGTTAGCTGGGTGTTGCCGCTTTAAGTAGCGCATTCCTGTGAGGACAAGCGCCGGAGTTGGTTCCTCGGGCACCGAGCCTCTTAACGACGACATACGAATGGACGGCATGAATGCGGGCAGCTGGCGCCAGCTAGGAACGCACTGCGCAACGGTGCGAGGGACGAGGGCTTTGGTGTGCCAGGGTAGTCAGCTGCGGTCGTGGCAACGTTGGAGATGCCCTTTGCTCAAATGCGATCCCCGCATGTCATTGAAAAAGCAGGACGACCCGGCATGGTCTTAGGTCCAGAGGATGCAGTTGGCCGTGCTACACCACTCCGCGGACGCGTCGCGGCGCTCCGTGCATCCTCGACGACCCAGGTGTTGGGGTGTGTTTGGATTGTGGCCAAAGTGCACCTTACCAAAATTTTGGTCATGACCCAAAGTTGGTCTTTGTTTGGATGGTTGCCATTTCTTTGGCATGCCAATGAACTCTAGCCAACTCTAGTTCATTTTTCTTGCCAATGTCGGCCAACTCATGGGCAACCAATACATCAACCTAAATTTTGGCTACCCAATGCTTTGATGGGGCAACCTTGGGCACAAACCAAACATACCGTTGGTTGTGCCACAACACTAACGCCACCCTTGGCACACTGAAACCGACCATGTCTACCGATGATATGAGCATGTCGCTCACCGCGGTCGCCGTGTCCAGAGGCGGTGCCGGAGCTGCGCCCCGTTGTTGGCCCCAACGACCCACATGAACTGTTGTCGGTGGCGAGGAGGTCGTGGGCCAGCTCCTCCATTGTACTATTCTGCGCTACATCGTCCCGACGGGTGTGCCTCACATGTCGGTTTCCCTGTTTTCCCGGCCATATTCGAGCGTCAATGCTCCATGTTGCGCATTAGGCCTTTCACTATGTAGGCCAAGCGAGAGAACTTATTGTTTATTTGAGCCGTTCAAGTGTAATCATGTGGCGGTTGCTTATTTCTCATTCCTCTCCAACCCTCTTCACCATCGATCATGTCGCCCTCCAGTCGAGTCCATCCTCCCGCATGCCTCATTTGAACATTCCGCCGAGTATCATTCGCATGTACCCACCCTAGTCCTCTTTCAATAGATCTCCGGACCCCGAGATGAAATTGAGAGGGAACGAGTGGGGGCACGTGATACCTAAGGAGGATTCAAAATTTTGAACCGGTGATCATAGCATCCGCAAATCACATATAAAGGGTATTCAATGTTCGTTTCATTTTTGAACGTACAATATACTCCCTCCTATCCTTTCTACCTTACATATAAGTTTTATGTGTAGTCAAAGTATCTCTACTATGATAAAAAAGGTATCAACATTCAACAACGCCCAATCAATATTGTTAGATTCGTACGTACTCCTAAATTTGTACTCGAGATGGTTTCCAATTTGACTATTGACAATATTAATATTACTCCTTTCACATAGGGGAGTAAGTCATCTTAGGCTGTGCACCGTGACCAAGGAGGGGAAAACGAGAGACATTAATGTTTATTTGCTAATTAATAGTATTGCATGCAATTAACTAACCACTGCATGTCATGTTTGATAGTCTCAGGTCATTAAAAGCATGCACACCCTCATCTCTTATTGGTTGATATGTCAAAAACAAGAAACGAGGTAGAAGTTAATGCACCGCGCCTACTACCTCCGTCCTGGTTTATAGGTCCCGTTTGTAGTTTGTGTCAAATTTTGACTAAAGATTTAACTAAGAAAATGTTAATGCATGTCAAGAAAAATTATCTCATTGGATTCGTATTTGAACATAGTTTTCAAAAATATAATGTTTGGTGACATGCGTGAACATTTTGTTAGTTTAATCTATGGTCAAAATTTGGCACGAAACACAATGGGGACCAATAAATCCGGACGGATGTAGTACGTGTTTTGGGATTATTTGGTTTTCGTAAGATGACTTACACACCTAGACGGAGGGAGTAGATGAGATGTATAATATGAAAATTATATCATTGGAAACTCCTTTCAGATACGAAATTGACCGTATGCTTTGTGTAAGTTGCATGTCATATATTATTACTCTAACATTTGGTCAAAGTTAGCCTCGAAAAACGCATTAGACCCTGTATGCTTTGTGTAAGTTGCATGTCATATATTATTACTCTAACATTTGTGTAAGTTGCATGTCATATATTATTACTCTAACATTTGGTCAAAGTAGTATAGTGGAAGTGGATCCTCTAACGTAGGTATCCCTACCTTACCCTCCCTTTCGGTCACTTACTGGCGGACCTCATGCTTGCTAGGCCCCGCATGTCAGTTACTCAATGGGTTCGGCCACATCATGGGATCCTCATCCATAGTATACTCCCTCTATTTTTATTTACTCCGCATAAAACGGAGGGAGTGGTGGTATAATAAATTACGCGGGTGGGGGAGGGGGAGGGACGTCGGTTTGCTCTCAACTGCGGTCCCACAAGCGAGCAAAAACGCAAGACGAAGCGCGTTCCATTCGGTGAGCGATGTGGAGGGTCCCGCGTGCCGGGATACAACGCGAACGCGGCAAGAGCGATGTATAATAAAAACTGATTGAACGGTCGTCACCGGAACCACTATTCACACCAGAACCTTCGCTGCTCGGCCTACGCCAGCCACTGCCCTAAAACCACACCAAATCTCCAACCTATTCCCCCACCTTTCGATCCCCTAGCCCGCATCAAGCGTCCCCTAATTCGCCGGACAGCCATGGTGCGCCGCAAGATCACTTACTACAAGATGCTGACACCGGAGCGCCGCGCAGAAATCGCGGCGACGGTCGGCGCCACGGACCTCCATTCCCAAGCTCGCTTTGTGGCGGGCCAATCCCTGAGTTCTCTGGAGCTAAGCTACGAGGAGGAGGAAGCCGATCCAATGTTCACTACGGAGGTCGCAGCGTAGAAGGCCCTCGATGGGCATGAGACGATGGACATCGACTTCGTGTGGGCGTCCGAGTCCCCCATAGTGCAGGCGGACCAGCGGTTCAACATGGCGATACTAAAGGAGGACCGGGAGGCAGAGGCTCAACTCGAAGCGGAGCGTGCGCATGCCGCTGCCATCGAGGCTCTCCTACAGGCGGAACTGGATGTCGTGGATGTGAACCGGGCGGTGGAGGCTCAACTTGAGGCGGAGCGCGCGGATGCCCCTGCCATCGAGGCCCTCCTGCAGGCGGAACCGGACGTCCTGGACATGAACCGGGCGGCAGAGGCTCGACTCGACACAGAGCGCACGGATGCCGCTCTCATCGACGCCCTCCTGCAGGCGGAACTGGATGTCCTGGACTTGAACCGGGCGGAGGAGGCTCGACTCGACGCGGACCGCGCGGATGTCGCTACCATCGAGGCCCTCCTGCAGGCGGAACCGGACGTCCTTGACTTGAACCGGGCTGTGTTCTCGTCCGTGTAGAGCGCTCGCACGCTCTGCTTGAACGAGTAGCTGGAGGCCGAGGACAACCACGGTGCGGAGACACACGTCGGCAGTGATGGCTGGTTCGCGCTGGCAGCCAAAGACGATGAGGCCGTCTCTTTCCGCGAGCAGTGATAGTTTTACTTTATGTTGTTGTTTTTATGGATCTTTTGCTGTGTAAAAACATACTATTTGTTATGCAAGTCGCCTGACTTGGGTCAGTCTACTATTTCAGGCGGTTGGATGAATATCCTACGTCTCCTAACCCTTCTTTCCTTCTTCCTCACCTCTTCTTCTTCCCCAATAGACCATCACACGGGCCTTACGGATACTCCCCAACATGCGGTTGGATAAACATACTCTATGAACGAAAATTATGTGTCAGCGATAGGATGGCTGAGTTTGGTTTGTTCACATGCGATAGCACGTGTCATTGAGGGTGCGTTCCCTTGGTTGGGTTTGTGGCGTGCAGGAGCGACTGTGTGAGGGTGCGGTGCGACCGCAGCGTGTAGGAGCGACCGTGTGAGAGTGCGGTGCAACCGCGACAGCCGTGCGCAAGTGTACCTCCTTCTCATTTTGAAAACTTCAGGCAAGCTTGGCAAAAATGTTTGGCGAAGTTTGGCAATGCAAGGCCTAGACCCAAACAGGATAAGTACATACGTACTAGGAGTACTAGTGTCAAAAAAGAAAGCGGCTTTTTCCTTCGATACAGATCCTCGTTTCACGTGTCAATTAATGCGTATTTTTTCTCGAATGACCAAAGAGCTAACCATCTCACTCCTCATCGCTTGATTAATGCAGCGCCATGCAAACGAACCTTCTCACTTCCGCATGCATGTAGGGGATATTAATGTCCTTGGTTGCTAACCCCATCAATTTTTCCTCGATTAGTGTTAGTGGCCCTTTGCAAATTGTAATTTTTATATACTGGCCTTGTGTACAAAAAAAATGGAGGTAGTAACTATATTTGAATTCCTTGCCCATTGCGGTGACGTCGATGATTTTTTTTGTGGTTTGGCGAAGTGCGTTCGACAGAGAACACCATTGAGGGAGACCACGGTAAGTCGTTCGCAAGTGCCGCCTGCAAGCCGAGACAACCGCCTTATTTTCATCTAGGAAGTCCTTTACTAGTACTACTACTAGGAGTACTAGTATGGTGAGATGGTTTCTCGAAGAAGACGATGGTTTCTTCGTCCGTGCTTTGTGATTTGACGCCTCACTACTTTGTGATTTGTGATAGAAGGGACAGGGGAGTAGACTCTATGCTCTATACTGTACTACATGCGTCCAAGCATGGGAGAAGGAGGAGAGACGTTGCATTTTTCTATTCCTTCAATCAATCAATCAGGGAGTTTCTGTTCCATCTTTTTGGCTTTGGCATCACCGTCCACAATGGTTCCCACGATGCCAAAATCTATTTTCACATTTGGCTACACATTGTGGATGCCCTTAACCGTACCACTTGGTTTTGCTCCTGTGTGCTATCTATACAAATCTCAATTAAATTGATCTAAAAAATTATAGAATCAAAGATTAGTAAAAAGGAGGTGATTTTGCCGCATGGATGGCGGGGGAGGTTTCTTGTTTTCGGAGTACGTTGTCCTGGCGGTTTGGTAACATGCGGTCCCACGTGTCAGTGCTTTACCATGCTGATCCGCGTCCCACATGAGGCAGAACAACGACAGAAGCAACACGTGGTTAAGTTGAAGAAGATGAGGGAGACGCGGATTCAGCAACGAGTGAAATGATGGTTGCTTCATCCCTCCAACTTCTTTTTTTAGCATTATTACCTCGTCCCTCCAACTTTACTGCGGGAAAAGTGCAGCTTTTTGATTTGACGCCTCATTGCTCATTACTACGCCGGTGCCATGACTGGGGTGCTTCACCCCGGCTGCTTTGCACTGTATTCCGGTATGGCACGTGGACCCGGTAGCTTGATGTCCCACATGTCGGCGAAAGGGACTAGAAAATTTATGAAAGCGAGCGCTCCACTCTTACGACGGAGGAGTAGATGACACGACGGCCCAGTGAACTGTCACTTGTACTTTATAGTACTATAGTTTTGCTGTTTTGCACGATCCATCGATACAAACCCGATTAAACAGGAAAGGGTGGGATTTTTCCCACGCGGTAGATGATACTGGCCATACATTTCAAAGGCAATTTTAATGTATGCAAATTGAATAATTGTAAGTAACAATATGATATCTAGTAAAACTAAAAACACATATGATTTGTTGTGTTAGAGTGTAGTAGTAGTGCTGTATTGCATGGTAGTTAGATGTAACATGCGAGAACGTGTAGAGATGTAGTTTTGGGGGGCCTACAGAGAGAAAAGCGTAATACGGTCACCGAACTTCAGAATAAGCTGATTACGGTCACTATATACGTTTTGGGGTGATTATCCGGTCACTTGCTCACAGTTCAACATCGGATTGCACTCTGTTGACCGGCCAAATAGTCTGCGTAGCGCCATGTTGACTAGTTAAATTGACCACGTTCCTTGTGGGTCCCACCTGTCAGTTCACGTAGGGAAAAAGGTTAGATAAACACAAATTTATGCAGGCGCGACAAGGCTCCAACCCGTGCGCGGGAATCACCTAGTTGTGTATGTGTCTGTCATGGCCTAATGTGTGCGCATGCACGTGTAGGTTGAGCACTTGAGCATGAGAGTGTGTGTTGGTCGTGTGGTGTACTGGTGTGTGCATGCATGCGTGTGTGTGTGTGAGTGTTGCGTGCGTGCGTGGCTGCGTGTGTATGTGTGAGTGTTGCGTGCGTGCGTGGGTGCATGTGTTTGTGTGAATGTTGCATGGATGGAGTTCGTGTGCGTGCGTGCGTGTGTGTGTATAATCACCACACCAGCTCCTGTGTGTTAAAACAGACGGCTTAGCATACCAATACAAGGCCACCTTGTCCGTTGTGCCCGCGGTCATGATTTCGAACCACCATCAAAATATTTTTTTGTCGTTTGTTTTCATTCTTACTAGCAAGATGCCCGTGCGTAGCACGTAACATCAAGATGCATTTGTATGACTTGTTTATCTTGTGAGAGAAAAGGATGAACGAGGGAAGGCCTTATTTGCAAATGTGGAGAGGTGTGTGGGTACCTTTTTGCAAAATTGCCATAGTTTCTTTCCTATCCGTCAGATATAACTCGGACGGCCTATATTGCAGGATGGCAGGCACACCATCATCACCAACTCTGTTTTTTATAAGAGTGTATTTTATATTTTATGTATTTTATAGTAGTGTAGATGTAGATTAGATACAAGTCGACAGGTGAGGACGATGGTAGTGAGATAATATGATGCAACACTAGAGGTGCCATGTGGAGCGTTTAACTGGTTAACTAGTCATGTCATGAGCAAATACAAAGTTGTACGGTGAGCCCGTGACTGTATAATAACCACTAAACGTAAACGGTGACCGTAATTAGTGGATTATGAAGTCCAATGTATGTATCATGCTTTCGCTTCAAATACAATGATCGTCACTGCATATAACGCGAGAGAAAGATGAAACACGCGTGAATTTTTTGGGGGCTTACTTTTAGAGGACCTAGAGATAGTTTTGTGTGCATACATGAAAGGGGCATACAGGGGGGGGGGTTTGCGATGGAGAGAGAGATGCTCTTCGTTTCTCTTTATTATGACTAACTTTGTATATAGTATAAAAATATACAAATTCACAGTGCGGAATAAATATCATTGTGGGCACCATGCAATGCAAATTAGCGTTCGTACTCCTCCATATAACTTTGTAATGTTGTATATATGTAGAAACTCTAAAATAATTTTTTGGCCACACTTTATTCAAAAGGAATGTTGTATGCGAAATAAACGTGAAGAGAGGGCTTTTTAGATCAATGGGGTACGTGATGTAACATGTGTGAATGTGTAGTTGATGCATTTGGCGGGGCCTAGAGAGGTATGTGTGTGTATTACATATTCG
>NC_057807.1:33651116-33693260 GCF_018294505.1 Triticum aestivum | reverse complement strand
TGGTCTAGAGAGAGAGACGAATATGACGTCACGACAAGAGATTCCATTCCCTTGAGTGTGTATATGATAGGGGGGAGGGAATAGAGGCACCGATAGAAATTTTCTGTGTGTGTGGTGTTTGTGTTAGTATGTGTGGGTGTGAGAAGATAATGAGACGTGGGTGCAGAGGGTGTGTCACCGCGTGAGGTCCGGTGGGTCGAGGTGAGGCCCTTCGTTCGGTTCCGTCGTGCGCCACATTGGTCGGCCCATGACACATTTAGGAAGACCCATAGATGACTAGTCGTACAAGACAAAGATAGCATAATTGTGAAGGACTCTGTGTCCACTAACAAAGCCGTCTAGGATTTGTAACCCTAGGTTCTCAGACTAAGGTAACCCCTTTATCTCTGATATTACTATTTATCCAACCTAACTTTAAGGGGCATCCTACAGAATGCTCTGCTAGAATCATACTCGTCGACTAGGAAGAGAGGTGTGAGATAATGCGTGAGAGACAGGCGTAAAGATAATATGCGTACATGAGACACATAGGCAGGTCCATGTATATAGAAACGGTCGATGAGGATTGTGTGTGTGTATGTTTGTGAGAGGAAGAGTGCTTGTGATAAAGGTTAGTGAAAACAGTTGTAAATGGTTACGAGAGGGAGGGAGGGTTATATCTATAGTATGTCTGCGAGAAAGACACCTCGGGAGAGAGTGTGTGAGCATGTGTGAGAGACCACCGATGGAGAGTGAAACTAAATGTAAAAGACTGCTCTACACATTGATTAAAGATATAAATTGTATCCAAATATTAGGATGGGATCATGATATTTGCAATTCGCGTAAGGAGCGGTCATTGATCCATCAGACATCTAGATTCTATCGAATTTGAGCATGTCTATTTTATTATTCGACACAATTGATCCACATAGTTAGTATTTTGAACTCCAGACAATGCATCACTTTAGCAATCGAATATAAACGTGAGTATAGTTCATGTTGTGTGTGTAAAGCACATTATACATACGAAAGTTACACAATGGACATTTATAAATAGCTACCTATGAACTAGCATACATTTGAATTCAACCTAAGGTGGTTTAAAAAAATCGAATTCAACATGAAGTCCATTCAATTATTTGAATTTGATATCATGACATTTGTAAACCATACCTAAACTATGGAGGTACCAATCTTTGCTCTGATTTTGTACATAATAGCATATGTAGTTGTGTACAAAATAGATTCAAATTTAGCTCCTCCATTCCAAAATAATCGTACTTATAGGATTTTCAAGTGTCAAAATTTCAAAGGGAAGCGGATAATTTAATGAGGTTTTCAAACATACAAGGTGAAATATAACATTGTCTATTTAGGTCAATCCTCATAGTTCAAGAGTACTCTAAACGTGAATGCTTGTGTTTCAAAATTTCGAACGAAGCTCCAAAAGAGCCTCTACTCGCCCAAAACCGCATGAGACCAATGTTTGGTAGTACAAGGAAATTACTTTTCTAATAACTCCGACCCGTGAAACCTACCGGCCCGACGTCCAAAGGTCTAAACCAGGGTAGGTTTGTAACTTCATCTAGACGCCACGCAACCGCCTCTGAAAAATATTCATACACAATGGCCACCTAAGCACACATGCGCGCGACCGAAATTGCTCCCGCCCACTATTTGGGACACCTGGGATTACCATCCTACCCCCGATCCGCAGTAGGTCCGAAATTAAAGAGGGGGGCAAAGTTTGTACTTTCCCCAAATTTCAAACAAGCGCGTCCCATCTTCTGTTCAAAAAAGCCAAAAACAAGCGCGTCCTAGACCGAAACATGGTTCCCACCCACCCATACGATTCCCCATTCGAACTCCGTGGGTGCCAAAACTACCTCTCCACCAGCCGCGAAACCCCGGCGTCCTCCGTCCGCCATCCCATCCCACCCATCAACCGCTGCCTTCCTCCATCACGCCGGAGCCGATACCCTGACATCGTCGTCCACTGCAACCTCAACCGCAACGCCCTCCATGGCTAGTAGTTGAAGCCGAGGCCGAGTCGTCTGTACCCGAGCCAGTTCATCCACGCCGTCCTGTGCCTCACCGCTGCCGCTCCAACTTCACCACCCTCCACCAAATCAGAGCTGTTCCTGCTACGCCGTCCTTCGCCGCCTTGGATCTGCTTCCCCTCCGCCAACATACGGCCACGACAACACATTCAACAATTTGGCCATGGGTTCGTCCAAGCTTGCACCCTCCAGAACATCGGTTTCCCCGGTAAAAAGAAGAAGATCGGCGCGACATGTGGAGTTGACCACACCGGCAACCGAAGAAGGTACTCCTCTTCCCTTATTCGTGCAAATCTTACGTCTCTTCTTGCACAGTATTCATCCCACAGAAGACACTAGTTGACCGCTTCTTGTTGATACTAGATGTTCCTAGTAACTCGCGATGCACAAGGTTTCTCCTCATATACTATTTCACCTTAGCTAGAGGTCCGTCGCCCCCCTGAATTTCAATTTCTGGCCAGTTGATTCCCAATTAACGGAAGCATTCCCCGGTGTAACAGGCGCTAGTACGACTATTACGCTGGGGAAGCAGCGCCTTGGTGTTTATCTTAGGGGCGTGTGCGGCCTAGAGCTACTGGCACCCGATCTCGAGGTCGACCGGGATTAAAGGGATGGCTTGGGGCGCTGCCAAGCACGGCGGTGGTGTGAGGTCGATGGGAGGGCGGGGCGGCAGAGGCACGGGTCTGGGCCGATGGTCGCTGGCGGTTCGAGGAAGATCGTCAACAGTGACTGGCGGGAGGTAGACGAAGGCCATATGCTCGTTCCTTATAGATCGGACGGTTCATTAAAAAAATTGACTGACCTATTTATTTTTAGTCGACTGTTATCTTAGATATGACCACATGTGGTGGTGTGCTGGAGGACTACCTGCATTTCCTATGCTCATATATTACAAAATCATACGGAGTAGAATCTAATTTTGTTTGCCATGTAATGTTGTAGAGCTATCATATGTCTCCTTTCATTTATTTTTCAGCCACCTGCTATCTGCTACTTTTACAGTGCACTAGTTCTGCACACACTTCATCCATACTCTCAATATTGTGTTTTTATGCAAGGGTATTTTAGAGTCTGCCGAAAGCGAAGCAAAAAAGAAAAGAGACAGGTCGTGCCAGCTTTCTATGCGGCTAGGCGCGGCACGTTACAACGCTTTAAAGGGTGCAGTGTCAGCAGATGGAGATGGTAAACGTTGCTCTAGAGTTGATGACCTCGCTCGCAATGAACCACCATCCCAGGTGCTTGCTTTAACTTCGCAGTGTCATATGTGGTTACATGTTCCATATGGTGTCTATCTTGTATTCAAAAGGCCGAAGTCGGTCTTTATTAAGATAAGGAAAGATATTTTTTACATGAACCACCATCCCGTGAGCACCAGAAGACAAATAGCTAGTCAGGGCACTGGCCAAGCCAGTGACAAGCCCAACAAAGACAGGCATCACCTGGAAGCCAACTAAAAAGCCGCGATGGTGGCGAAGCATCCCGCCTCCCACCAGGCTCTCAGGTCCTAGATGATTATGTTCACCACTCCAGCCGGATGGCTAGCTTGTATTGCTTCCAATTTTGTTAAATTGCATCTGCTTAGCTTACACATTATACCTTTGAATATGACATGCCTTTCTGTTTTTGGTACATACTAGTACATCTGTATATTAACCATGTTCTTACATCAAACTAATGTTCTTGTGTATCCCTCATCAATCACTTATGACGAGGCAGGCAGGCAAGGGGACTACTCCTCATTTAAAGAATGCAGCGTCAGCCTCTTGACATGATTCTCAAGAAACAGAAATGCTAGATGAAGATACTGAACGTAGCTCTGTAGTTGATTACAGCATTTCCCCTACACTAGCATCGCAGGTGCTTCCTATAACTTGGCAGCGTGATATGTGGTTGCATGTTGCATATGGTGTCTAGATTGTAATTCTTCCAATCTGGTTAAACTGCATGTGCTAGTCTGCTTAGCTTATACTCCTGTAAATATGACATTATACCTGTTAATGTGACATGCCTTCCTGTATTTACTACATAGTACATTTGTCTATTAAGCATGTCCTTACATAAAACTATTGTTTTTTTGTATCCCGCATCAATCAATATGACGAGACACCTTTAGTATATGCAGTGCCATATTAGTTGCATCTTTCATATGATTTATAGCATCCGCTGCTTCTAATTTGTTGAAATTCCATTTATGATGGGAAGCTTTTAACTTGGCAGAGTCATATTGGTTGCATCTTTCATGTGGTGTCTAGCTTGCATTGCTTCTTATTTGCTGGAATGGTTTCTGCTTAGTTTACACAAACAGTTGTGAACATGCCATGCTGTCCTGTTTTTCGTACATATTCCATACTAGTATCATGTGTTTGCCTTACATCAAAGTAGTGATTGTCAGTATCATGCATGAATGAGTTCTGAAGAGAGAATTTATTGCTCTTTCTTGTCGGATTTACTTGACAATTCAAAATCAATAAAGCGGAAGGAAGTTAGCAAGGCAGCGGATAAAGGTGCTCCTTCCAAATTGAGGGCCTCTACAGTTTCTACTCCTCCACACCCCAAGATGATTTGCAAGACAACACATGCATAGACACTCAACAAAGCTGTGTTTATGACAAGCACGTCTCCCCTAGTGCAGCATCACTGTTGCTCCCTCTAACTTGGCACTGTTATATGTGGTTGCATGTTATGTGTGATGTCTAGCTTGTATTGCTTCTAATTTTGTTGAATTCCATCTGCTTACTTTACACATTATACTTGAATAAGACACGTGTTCCTGTTTCTAGAACATACAATATCTGTCTATCACACCATGTTCTTACATCAAATTACTACTGTTGTGTAACCTGCAACAATCACTTATCATAAGACACGTTTGACTTTGGAGTGTGATATAGGTTACATCTCACATTCTTTTCGTACTACTAATTTGTTGAAATGGCACTTATGACGAGACATTTTTAACTTGGTAGAGTGATATTCGTTGCATCTTACATATGGTGTCTAGCTTTCATTGCTTCTAATTTGTTGAGATGCCTTCTCCTTAGTTTACACATCATAAGCTGTGAATATGCAATGATGTGAATATGCAATGGCACTAATTATGAGAGACCTCTAACATGGTAGTGTGATGTTGTTTGCATCTTGCATATGATTTATTTCTTGTACTGCTTCACATTTTTTTAAACGCCATTTATGCTGAGACACTGTTAACTTGGCAGAGCGATATTTGTAGCATCTTTCATATGGTGTCTACCTTCCATTGCATTGCTTTTAATTTGGTGAAATGTCTTCTTCTTAGTTTACAGATCATAGTTTTGGTTATCTCTTCCGTCCTGTTTTTCATACATATTACATCCTCGTATCATGTGGTTGTCTAACATCAAAGTTCAGTTTGTCTGCATCACGCATCAATTTGTTCTGAAGAACTAAATTGTTATTCCTTTTTCTTGTCGGCTTGACTTAACATGGCACAGAGAAAGAGGAAGAAACATAGAATGGCAAGGAATGAGAAGCGGATGAATCCTGCAGATTCTGCTGGTACTGATGGTGCAATAGAAGGTCAAAGTCCGGCGGAAAATTCTACAAACACGGCATCCCATGCTACACGAGCTGCAAAAAATCCAAACAGAAACAAATAGCTGCCACCAAACAAGCAGAGACAACCCTAGTTCTTGCAACACCTACCACAGTACTACCAGCTGCACGACATACTTGTGCGTCAACTGAGCTAGCAGCATGTTCCCAAGCTCCCTTGCCACCTGCACTACTTCCCAAGCACTCTTGACACAAGACGAGTTGGCAATATCAGATGAACCTTGTGAGCTTCAACAGCAAGAAGGTAGTTGCTCGAGTCAAGTTACAGTTGCATGCTTCTTTATATGTAGTCTCACAGTTTGATGTACACTAACACTTCCTATGTTCGTTGTTGGACTAGCACCTAGGCGCAAGAGGAAACAAACATCAGGGATAATGCTCGATAGGTTAAACAAATCTAGAGGAGGAAGAATGGAGATCCATTTTGAGGTAGGTTTAAAAAGGCCACGTGATGCTACAGAGTCAGCCAAGTTAGTATCAGAGGCAGCGGTTGCCGTTAGGTGTCATGTACGTATCCTCCCAACATGGATTAAGTACAGGAATGACAAAGAAGAAACCCAGTTCAACACCTTCCTCGACCATTTATCTGTAAGTATGGTTATGTATGGAAACTAGTAATATCGCCTTGCTCTGTCCCATACTTTTTAGGTTGCTGATAGTGAGACTCTCATAATTTTCAACAGATGAGGTTCAAGTTGGATAGCCAAGATGATGCAACTAGACAAGCTTGCACCCATGTTTCCAAGTCTGCTCTGCGACATTATTGGTATAACTTGAGGAAAACTCACTTTGAAGGCAAGGCTAACAGTGAACTTTCCCAGACATCTCCAGTGGAAAATATATCGGATGAAGACTGGAGAGGCCTTGTTAAACACTGGTCTGATCCGAAGTATCAGGTACATTATATATATGTGATCAGATCACATGTTGAAGTCCTATTGCCGCATGTGCCACACAAATCTATCTTCTTGTAGGTGAAGTGTTGAAAGAACAAGGCCAAACGTACGAAAGTGAAATTCCAACAGACGACGGGATCTCGTAGCTATATAGCACACTGCAAGGCTCTTGTAATTAGCTGTTGTTTCACTCTTTTTGCTGTACCATATTATTAGATCTATATTGACTTGTTCGAAATGCAGAGGAAAGCCCGCAAGGACCAAAAATTACCTGAACCAAATGATGTGGAAATCTTCAAGGACTGCCACACCAGCAAGAAGAAGGGCATGACTACACCAGTCAAAGCCGTTGTTGTAAATCCTTAATCCTCATGCCTTTTAACTACTACTTACTCTGACTTGTGCCTTGAACTGCATGGTTTGCAGCCAATGTCTATTACTCTTTTCAATTTTATACACAGTTGTCTTAGCGTATCATTGCACCTTACAAGGTTTAAAAGGGAGGAGTGATGTTCCTTTGATCTTGACCCGTAATCTAGTTCCGTGTTGGACTTTCCCACACAACGTTACAATTGCCTGTTTGTCTGTTCTCAGTTATTTTGTGATATGAATGATGTCATACTATGCTTATCGTATTATAAACTTCGTCGCTTTATCCTTGGCCCTCAATACAATGTGAAGAAATAGACAATACATTAGCGATGGTACATGGTCATATGTTTGGAACCTGGTTTTATTATGTACTTTGCAACAAAATACAACTAATATTTTACATGGGTTCACCAGAATAAGTTCTGTATATAGACCAAAGCTATTTTGTTTGGCTTTGCTGCCTCCTTAATATCTTCTGTTCTGGTACTACTAATGTAAAACCTCAACTTTTCAACGAGCTATGGAAAAAATGGCGGAACCGCCATCTTCTGAAGGTGGCGAGGCACCGTAATGTCGGCTCTTGCTGCAGTGGGTCAATACCTGTCCACTAACAGTGCCAAAAGCATGTTCCTACGTAATACTGGGTTGGTTGTGAAGGCAATGTCGTCCAAACTGCCTCATGATCAAGATATGCAAGCTCAAAGCAATGTTGTATCTGTGCTCTAGGCACAAGTCCATTCCCTAACAGAGGCACTTTGTGAAACAAGGAGAAACATTTCTCAATGTCTTCAAGATATGCATGGTTTTGAAACCAGACTATCAGACATTTGCTATGTTGTTCAGGAGCCTAAGGGAAGTGAAGGCGAGGGTTATGGTGCTCCATCGGACAATACAACATGAAACGTAACAGTCAGGTCAAATGAACCGAGCTTCTGAACTTATGGTGGTGCATTTATCTGCTAGACTGCTAAGTTTTATGCCAACCTTCCTTCTGTTATATAGTTGTAATTTGTTTTGGTGCAATACAAAATTTATTCTTAATGTGCAGCCACCGGCTAAAGAAAACAGCAAGCCATTTTTGTATAGTGTAGGGTGTGCCCTATATTTGCACTGGTGGCGATCTTTGATGCCGAGTGGATGTAATCTTTGCAATCGCCTTAATAGCCTAGCGTTAGTTTCGGCCTTATTTATTTCCTAGTCTTCTTTTTCCGTGGTTTGCTAGTGGTTGCAACTACCCATGGGCCATATACGGGCCGTAGGATCCATGGGTCTCCTACAGGCCATCAATAAATGGGCCTGTAATCGGTGGGCCTCGGGCCATCGACAAATGGGCCTATAATCGGTGGGCCTCGGGCCATAGGATAAATGGGTCTACATGGGCCGTAATCGGGCGTAATTGGTATCGGCCCAACATGGTAATGGGCCGTTAACAGGCCGTAGGACTGCAAAAGCTTAATTCCATCACAGGCATAACGGGTCGTTAATGGTCCAGAATATAGGACGGGCTGGCCAGAAATGGGCCGACTCTTGCCATGGGCCGAATTTGGCCCATTAGAGTAACAGGCCAGTAACAGGCCGACTCTTGCCATGGGCCGAACTTGGCCCATCTGTGGAACATGCCAATAATGGGCTGACTCTGGCCATGGGCCCAATTTGTCCCATTAGGGGAGCAGGCCAGTAATGGGCTGGAAGTAATCGAGGGCCGAAAAGGAGCCCAAGAACGTATGGGCCGCAAATAGGCCGAAAGATAACACAGGCTGGAAACGGCCCATGTAAATCACGGGCCGTTAATGGGTACAAAGAAAATTACTGTTCATTATGGGCTAGAGTCACCGTGGGCCTGTAAAGGGAGGAAAGATACGAAGGCCTCATATGGGCCGAAAGACGTCATGGGCCATACATGGGCTGGTGTTATATTCGACGGCCCACACGACGTTGTTGGGCCGATTTCCTTTAGTGCCTAACGGACCGTGAGTTAACGGGCCATAAAATGGGCTATTTGCGAAGAGACCGTTAACAGGCTTTTCATGGGCCAGCCCGTTAACTTTTGGCCAAGTCAAACGGGCTGACTTTGTAAGCTAAATGGGCCAGTGGTGGGCCGTGGAACGTGTCGACATATCATAGGCGCCTATGTGACCCACTGACGAGCTGACATGTGTTTCATCCGGCCAATAAGAATTTTACACGTGGATATGTCCAATTGGTCGGGGCTGTTAACGGGTTATCGGATCCAAAATCCGACAAGATAGCTTAACGGCGTTCCATTACGGTGGATGCCACGTGTCGGTCACCCTTGACGAAAGCACTTCTATGACGCGTGATTATCATCATGGAAGTGGACACTTCCGTGATGATAATTTTGGTAATGTCATGGAACACGTCTACGACAACACAGGTATGACTATCTTGATTCTGTCATAAAATCGTCATGGATGTACATGCATGATAGAAAACGCGACCTACTGTGACAAACACGTATCATCACGAAAGTGTATTTTTTTGTACTGTCTGTGGTGGAGACGGTGCTGTGTCAACGGGAACTGGGTGTCTATCTGCTGGGGTTGGGGTTAGAAGGGGTGTAGCTGGTTCTCTGTCCAACTGGGTAGGGGTACAATCTGCATGAGTGTGGGTTATGTGTGGTGGGGCTGGTTCTTGGGCAAGTACAACCGTGGTTCTATCTGCATCGACATGTAGCACGATCTTTTCTGAAGACCATGTTTTTACTCCCACAGATACTACCATCACTCCCTCCAATTGAAATGGCTGATAAACAAGAGAAGTAATTGAATGTACAGACATTTTAAGATAGACAGGTGCAATGGATAGTAGGGAAGAAAACAAGGCATAAAATAATTCACATTTATGTTGTCTAAGCAAACAGAATAGCAGGACATAATTTCACATATATGATGGCTAATTAAACAGGATAGCATGACACAATTTCACATGTATGATGGCTAACTAAACATGATAGAATGACATACTTCAAAATATGATGACTATGTAAACAGGATGACATGATATAACTATACGATGTGTCTATTAAAGTGGTTGGCATGCCATAAATCACAAACGTGCCGTCGATGGAAACATGATGGCATGATATAATTCACGGATAGAATGACATAATTTAAAATATGATGACTATGTAAACAGGATGAGATGATATAACTATATTATGTCTTTAGAAAATGGGTTGGCATGCCATGATTCAGATACATGTTGTCTATGTAAACATCATGGCATGACATAATTCAAATATATGATTTATATACTAAGGATGTGAGCAGAGGGCAATCGCATATATGATGTGTCAACTAAGGAGATGGCATTTAATATTGTGTATATGATGTAAAACTAAGCATCGCAATACACCATATGCATTATATGAGTAATATAACCCTGCCAAGTTTGAGCATACACCTCAGGGGGATAATAGGACTGGTCATCTGCCTCTGAATCCTCCTCTGAAGAGCTATCTGTAACCAGCAAGATATCTGCTTCAGCAGGTAGCATTGTCTGCTCTGAAGACCTTGTTTTCATGCCAGATTTCTCCATCACCAATTCAAATGGCTGATGCACAGGAAGAGCAGTTGAATATATAAACATTGTCAAGAAAAGCAATGAGAAATACAAAAAAAGGACGGCATGATATAATTCACATATATGACGCTTGCCTAAACAACATGGCATTGCATAATTCACATACATAATGCCTTGCAACAAGATAATATTGCATAATTCACATATATAATGTCTTGCAACAAGATGGCATTGCATAATTCACATATATGCTAATTAGACACTAAACAGGTGGCATTCACACAAAGCATGTCTAAACTAAGCAAATGACATAGAAATGCAAGATACCATACGCACGATATGAGAAACATAACCCTGCCAAGTTAGGGCATGCACCTCGGGGGGGGGGGATATGAGTGGTCATCTGTCTCTGAATCCTCCTCTGAGGAGCTATCGGTAACCAGCAAGACATGTGCTTCATCAGATAGCATTGTCTGCTCCGAAGACCTTGTTTCCACTCCAGAATTTTTCCATGACCGTGTCGAATTGCTGATGCACAGGAAGGTAATTGAATGTACTAAAATTGTTGACAAATTTAACACGTAATAAAAAAATGATGGCATGATATAATTCACATATAAGATGACTGGCTAACCAGGGTGGCATTGCAAAATTCACATATATGATGCCTGGCTAGACAAGATGGCATTGCATGATTCACATATATGATAAAGAAACTAAACAGATGGCATTGACACAAAGCATGTCTAAACTAAGCAAATGCCATCTTTAATGTATACAGTAAGCAATGCAAGGCACCATATGCATGATATTACCAACATCGGCATGCCAAGTTAGAGCGAAGACCTCATGGGGTAAATAGGAGTGGTCTTCTCCTTCTGAATACCCCTTAGAACAGTTATCTTCCTCTTGATTACGATCCGAAATGGGTGGAGGGGGGCTGCCTTTGTGCCCACCATGAAATGATGTCTGCATGAAATTTTATTGCCACGCAAGGCTCGTCTCTTTTTCTCTACATGATTAGTTCCATTGTGTACAATAACTGGCATGCATAGGAGTAAAACATAGTGAGATTATGTAAGGAGTGCATGCACAAATCCAGAGTGATGGTAGCAAACTATGGATAGACCCAAAACCAATGATAGTAGGTAGATAATAGCTTTAGTTAAAAAATACAGATAATGGCTTCTTTAATGTTTGTTTGCACCCAACATGAAAATCATAGTAGACACCGGAGATTAACCAGATAGTAGACAGATAGTACTGATTGCTGCCCCAATATGTACCGCACAACCATTAAAAATCCAAGTTTCAACATTAGTTTGGACCTGACTCGGAGTCTAATAGGTGAACACGACGATAATGTAGCATGTCATCATATTAAGCGACGCATAACGTAAGCAGACGCGGAAGAGTGCGACCTCTCTTGCGGATCCGTGTAGTCCTCAATGTCATCTGCTCAGTTGATGATGGTAATGCAATTGTCGTGGCTGCCGGCGGCGGGGAAGAAGATATGAGGCGGCAAAAAATAGTTTGGAGAGCAGATCCCTGCTGTGGTGAACCCTTCTGTCATTGGAGCAGCTGAGCTGGAGTGGAACACAACACCGCAGGAGTAGGACAAACCACACAAGGTTTTCTTTGACACATATCTGTAACAGAAGTAATTGAGTAAGGGCTTGATTGAATTTGAGGATTCTAATAATGGAGGGATAGGAAATAGATAGAAATAGGATAGGAATGCACGTGCAAAACAGAGAATTTAAAAACACAGGATATTTGCCAATCTGGGTGTTTGATTCACAACAATTGGAAGATCGCAGGATGCAAAAAAGCATGGTGAGATTAAGTCAAACCACAAGAAAATGTACGGTTATAATGCTATTATGCTACTATCTCTTAGTCTTGTGCTTGATGAATAGGAATATGAAAAGGAGGAGAAGTGGAAATTAGAATTCCTACGGTTTTTATTTCAAGGAGACACTAAAGGAACAAATCCTACTGTTTTCCTTTGCTCCATTCCTTTGCACCAAATTCATGAAAAGTAGTACCATAGGAAACTTTCCAATTCCTATGTTTTTCATTCACTTTTCCTTTCAAGCACTGGCGATTCTAGTACGCGGGATTGAGCAAGGAAAATCCTACACTAGAAAAATGTTTTTGTGCTACTTCTATTACTTTGGACCCAGGCCACTGCCACTGCCATACTAGCTCAACTCCCAGGCCCATCGACAAATGCACAGCTCAAACGCGTAGAGATAAATAATGATGGCTTTCAAGAGAGTCCATCACGGATAGCTAAGTTGCCTGGTACCTCACTACTTGTCATATAGTAGGATAAAATAATCGTATTTCCCGTTACTACGAGTGCTAAGTGGACAATATATATAACATGTAGAGTAAAAAAGACATGCAACAAGTGTACAACCTCTTTGGCGAAGCCATGTCGATCTCAGCGTGATTGGGTTGGCCGGTGAGGATGATCCGGCTGACTTGGCTGTCGGAGGAGGGGAAGAAGATCTTACGCATCCGAAGATGGAGCCCGAGGTACTGCTCCACTGTGATGGAGGGTTTCGTCGTTGGAGTAGCTTCGGTGAGTTGTACGACGCCGAGGCTGAAGTAGGACAAGAGAGACAACGAACAATGTTAACCTGAGTGGAATTCTAATAGCATCTCCAATACATTACATAAAATACATAAACACAAAGTGCTAGATGTAAAATACATCAGCTGCTCATCTCGGAACTTAACTGTCAAAACTGAATTTAACTGTCGAAACTGAACTTAACTGTCGAAACTGAACTTAACTGTCGAAACTGAATTTTGCTATCGAAACTGAATTTTGCTGTCGAAACTAAATTTTGCTGTCGAAACTGAACGCACTAGGAAGGTGAGGCTACACGTCGGTAGACTGACTTTTTCATCTCTGGTCAGTTGATTTTGCAGCCGTTGGATACGAAATCAAGGGCATGCGGTTCATCTTCAACCTCAACCCCCCCAAGCCGCCGGCCACCACCGACCAAACAACAGCCCCCCGCCGCCCCTGGCCGGCGGTGTGCCGCCCCCGGCCGCCTCGAAAACACTCCCCACCACTGGTCCGCTGCCGCCCCGGCCATCCCTCTAGGCCCCCCGTACCGAGCTTTATCTCCGGCGATCCCCACGCCACCGCCCCGCCACCGCCGGCGACCACCGCCCCCACCCTGAACCCTAAGATAGATTGTGAGGTACCTCTCCGGCGAGGCCCCCTCCCCGCTGTGGCTGGTTCTTCCTTCACCCCGGAGAGCCCCCCCCCCTGAAAATCGACTGATTCAAAAGTCGATTCAGTCGACTGAAGTGTAGCTAAATCGGAGCAGCATCGCAAGCAAGAGCAAGAGCAAGAGTAGCAGCGCGAGCAAGAGCGATAGGAATAGCAAGAGCAGACCAAGCAGGGGACCGAGAGCAAGAGCAGAGCAGCAGCGCGAGCGAGAGCTAAAGCAGCAGCAGCTCCTACTGATGTGGATGTCTCCACCGAGGGAGCGACGCCGTGGGGGAAGTGGACGGTGACGCCGCCGTGGATGGAGCCACGCCGTCTCGGCTCGGGACCGAGCGCCGGCAGCACCATAAGATCGAATGAAGAAGAAAATGCGGCGATTAGTGTACAACCTCTTTGGTGGCGCCAATTAGGCCGCAGCTTCATCCAAGGAAACGGCGATGATGATGCTCTTCCGGTGGTGCAGGTGAAGACGGCGGTGTGGGAATGGAGGTGGCGCAAAAGACGAGGGGAATGTCGGGGCATCTCCTTGGAGGTGGAGGACGGGGTGGCTGAACCGGCGGGACCACGAGATCGACGACGGATCCTCATCCGGTATGGTGGATGAGGGACGTCGAGGTGTTGTTGTGGACGACGTCGTCGGGGAAGAGGCTCTGGCTGGTGGCAGACGGAGTAGGGTGTGGGGCTTCGTCGCGTGTTTTCGCAGCCTCGGTGTACGAATGAATGGACGGATGGGATGTCAGTGGGGAACCATGGCTTAGGGACGTGCTTGTCCGAAATGTGGGGTAAGTTACAAAAATACCCCCACCAATTTGTGGCGCGTCTTTCGGTTCAGGGGTACCACAGGCATTTCACGTGTCGGGATTTCACAGGAGGTGGGAGTTTTCGCGCGCATTGTAATTTTGGAATAGCAAGGCGCGGGTTGAGATGGAGGGAGTTGTCGGAGCATGACGAGACAAAGATATATCTTAAATATTTCGGGCTAACAAGGCACGGGTTGAAGAGGCGGGAGTTTCGCAGCACGATAGACAGAGACGCTAGCTTGAATTTTCGGCATAGCAACGCGCGGCTTGAAATTTCGGAAGAACAAGCTTAACGTGTACCCCAAAAAAATAAGACAATTTGCACCTCAACACGCACAACACACACACAAACACCATTTAGACTAGAGTAAGGTACATGTGCATTGCACGCATGAGATTTGGCTACCAAATTATGAATAAATACCACATTATAGCATGTAATCTTTGAGTCATATATGCATGATGTAGATGTTTGTTTAATTCGTATAGTTCATTTCATTTAAAATCATCTATTTTTTATAAGAAAGCTAATCTATTTTAAGATTCATGGAATTGTGCGTTGTAAGACATAAAGTAAAAACAAATAATGGCAAATCATGTAGAAAAACATTTGGGCAATTCTGATACGGAAGATTCTAGAACAAATAAGAAGTGCTTGTGTTTTGATGTTTGTGCATTATACTTAAGTTCAACCATGGAGTCTTCTAGATTATACATGTGGCGAAATCTGGTGGAATCTAGATGATATCCAACGGCCAGTAGTGCTCAAATTTGCCATCTTTGGACCATCGGATTCGCCTCATCCAACGACCATCTTTCAAAGTTAAAGTTACCCGCACACAATATAAAAAAATATAAAATATAATATATATATATAGGGGTGTAGATATAGATATGTGATGCAAAAGCCGCCCATCATCTCCAATTAGAATAGCGTGTCCATGCATGGATGCAATGTGGCCAAATGATGTCTGCCATCGGTATCTCAAATTCAAATCAGTCTGACCCTGTTCAATGTGTATACATTACAACATGCTCGTTTACAAAGCACACCGCGCAGATCTCCGTTCTATTCATGCATGCATGGGTTTCAAACATCAGGATCTCTTATTCAAATATTTGAATTCAACTTTACATTGATTATGACCTCGCCTAGTCTTTTACACCCACACAGTCATCTTCCCTTTATAATTGTACCACTAACTTTCTCTCGTGCATGCATGCGCACACACTACCAACCGGCATTATCCATCGCTCACATGGAATCTTTTTCTTCAGGTCAGTCTCCCATGAAGGCACACACCCACACACATCCCCCTCTCCATCATATCGGGCATTCTTTATCTCTCACGCGTGCATGCGCAACGATCGATGTTCCTCTATGTATGTGTGTATATCACTAGGTCTTTCATAGTTTTCCACACAAACCGATCAATCGATATATCCAGTGAGGTCTCACCCTCTTTCCCACGTCCACACCGATCAATCTATACCTCTCTATATAGGATAAACATATATAGCTAATACACCCACATTAATTATTTATCCAATGCCCTCCTCTCATCATCCATGCCTTCTGCTTCATCTCTCAGACGTGTGCACAATGGCAAAGACAGGGGGCAGTAAGGGCCCTGCCCCCCCCTAACATCACCATATACCAAGGATAATATGAATGTGATCATTAGAAAATTTCTGCTAAAAATGGTTTAAGTTCATGAATTGACCCTCCTCATAAAGGATTAGCAATGCTTGGCCCCCTAGCTCATTTATTTTTCATGGCTCCGCCCCTGCGTGCAACAACGCACGTTCTCGCCCAGTATCTCTAAATATCGATCTCGCTCTTGTGCATTCCTTCATAGTCTCCCTCCACTCGGCCCCTCGCACCATCTTCTAGCCCCCCACTGGATTTTTCCACATGTACAATCTAGCAGACTCCATGGTTGAACTTAAGCATAATGCATAAACCTCAAAACAAAAGTGGTTCTCTTTTGTTCTAGAATCTTCCGTATCATAACTGCCCAAATTTTTTTTTCTAGTTGAATTGCCATTATTTGTTTTTACTTTATGCTTTAGAACGCACAATTTCATGAATCATAAAATAGATTAAGGGCTTCTTTGATTCAAAGGATTCTCAAAGGAATTTTGGAGGATTCTAATCATTAGGAATTTTTCCTAGCTTGGTTGTTTGATTCGTAGGATTGTAAACCATAGGAAATTTTCCATATGATTCATTTGCACTAGATTTCATAGGAAACATCCCATCCACTCAAACCTCTTTGAAAGAAATCTCCGTTTTTTCTATGCACAATCAAACACTCGTACAATCCTGTAGGATTCAAGACGACATTCCACTATAATCCCATGTTTTTCCTATTCCCGCGTTCTTAGCTTTTTTATAAAATCTAATTGATTTTGAATGAGATGAACTATAAGAATTAAACGAAGGGCTACATAAGGCATATATGACTCTGAGCTTACATGCTACAGTGTGGTATTTATTCATAATTTGGTTGCAAATTCTGATGCGTGCAATGCACGTGTACCTTACTAGTACTTCGAGTATGTGCAAAACACGTAAATTAGAATACCAATGGCATGCTACAGAGTGTCTCTCTTACAGTTCATGAAGCCACGTGGCACATGTGGAGGCGTTGTAGCGACCTCCTTGCATGTATTGATCACAGTGATGTGCTGCTGGTTCCAGAAGAATGTACTCGTTCTCCCTGAGCCATACTGGCGGTACATGCACGAAGCGAAGATGTGCATGCACGCCACGCACGCACTCATTCCCTCGCACGCACATGCGGGTACATGGGCGGACGTAATTTTGTACTAAGATCCACCCCATGTGATAATTTGACGCGTGTAAAGTCGTTCACTTCATTGATGGTCAATTAATACAGCGCATGCAAATTAAGTGGACGTGAAGGCGGAAGAAAGACATTATTACTCCACTACGTGCATGCGAGTAGTTAAATCGTGGGTTGCTAGTAGTACTTCCATTGGTCTCCTTTGTATTTTGTGCCAATTTTTGACAGTAACATAATACTCCCTCTGTTCCTAAATGTAAGTCTTTGTAGAGATTTCACTATAAACCGCATACAGATGTATATAGATGTATTTTAAGTCTAGATTCATTTATTTTGCTCTGTATGTAGTCCACCTAGTGGATCTCTACAAAGATTTATATTTAGGAACGGAGGAAGTATTTACGCATTTGAGCAGTGTAGTACTTGAAATTTATGTTCTGCTAAACTCATCGGGAGCCGTTTTGGGCCTCGAAACCAAAACCATCAATTAATCTTTACCTTGTTCCCATCACATTCGAAAGCCTGCTCACACCTACTAGTACGTACCAAACCTGAATGTGTTCCCACTATGCAGGTATTATTACTAGTGTTAGTACTCTGGTTATAAAAAGGGGAACTACCTAACCGAAAATTACTCTACCTTTCCTCCTAATAAGTGCTTCTTCTTCGTCCGTCGTTGCCATGTCTGGTGAGCAGAGCTCTAGGTCGAGAACTACTCGTAACAAGGGAGCGGCAACCAAGGCTGCCAAAAAAAAGAGGGCTCGCCGCCACGCAGAGACCTCGAAAGATCTCTCACGGGTAGGCGATGGCTCCCAGGAGCACCCTAGCCGCGGAGGCGAAAATGCCGAGCCGGCGGAGTGGGAGTCGTTATACCTCGACGGCATGCCCGATCAGCTCAATAAGCACCTCAATAAGCAGAAGGAGTTCAATCAAGGCTTGATGGAGTTGCTGAAGGAGAGCCTCGATGACATGCCCGCTGAGCTCAATAAGCAGGGTGAGTTGACCGCCGGCTTGGTGATGCTGCTGAAGAAGAGCATTACCTCAGAGAAGAAGGCGACCGGCAAAATCCTGCGACTTTAGGAGGACAGGGCAAAGCTCTGCCACGAGATTGACCTGTTGAAGGAGAAGAACACCCACTGGAAGAAGCTGCATGAGAATAGTAGTTCCTCGATGAAGATGCTGCAGGACCTCGTCATGCAACTGGAGGAGGACTTGGCGAAGCTCCACATCGAGCACCCGACTGCTGTCAAGGTATGTAATACGGCCGTGGAACAGATGATGAAGGCTCGCGTCAAGAAATCCCGCGTCATGGACAGAATGAAGAAGATGGTGGAGGAGACGCGCAAGGAGATGGAGGTCGTGGAGGCGATGAAGAAGCAGTTACGACTCCACGGTGAATTAGATCATTTGGGGTGATGATCTTCCTTCTTCTTTTGCCCTTGTGTTTCATCTTTTGCTTTGGGTGTTTCACTGCACGTGTCACGTTCTCCGCGAGGCTTGAATAGAACAATGCTTTTTTTGAGGGAATGAATAGAACAGTGATAACAATGAGATGACTAGCAAATTAGATCATTTTTATCACCATATGGCACTGGGCTGCCATGTTTCATGCTCCTCCGTTGCAGTACTACTCCAGTGGAAAACTTGAGTATACCGCATGGTTCTTTGCTCCTCCTCAGGTCATCGGCACATTTATACGAGCAGTCAAATCACAAGGCCTCGCCTTCCAGCAGTAATGAGCCGTGAAATCACAAAGGCCCTCGCCTCTCGTGAAACCGACCAAGCTAGACTGCCCCGCCCTCTAGCCTTTTAAAAAATGTATACTTTTGTACAACAATAGTATCGATGGATTGCGCCATGGAGCAAAACTTGAAATTAAAAAAAAGGTGGTACATATAGAGAGCGCTCGTCGCCAAATTATGCATATAGTACTATTAGAAAGGCTAGTCACAATAATGGTGTCCAGCACAACCCACCCCTCAAATAAAACTAAGCATCCTGGAATTCTTTGACAAAACTAAGCACCCTGAAATTGTTTGACAACTAAACTGCTGGCTATATGATGTTGGCCATATATATTGTATGTATATAATGTGAAGAAATGAGTGGTAGTACCATACCAACTAAAAGATGAAATGTAAGAAATAATAGTATGTACGTACTGAAAAGTTAAAGTAACGAGAAGAAACATAACATAGTTCTGCTAGGGGCTCAGCACAACACACCCCTCAAATTAAATTAAGCATACCTGAAATTAAACTTTGCAACTATTCCGGTAGACACTACATTAGAAGTTTAGAACCACCATGAGCAACGACACTGCCACCTTACTCGGAGTCCTTGTCCACGTCCTCGACTTCGTCCTTGTCCCTCTTCCTCTTGGCCAATACTTATTTGCTTGAACCACACACTTGGTTGTTTCTCTTCATCCAACCCTTGTAGATATTGAAGCAAAGGTAGCCATCCATTGCAGCATAGTGGATGTGGTCTATATCTAGTACATTCCGCTGCCATGCATAACGATGAAACGTGTATGGAGGTTTCTCTAGTTTACCGTAGGAAGGATGAACCATGGCTCCTACCAGGGTCAACATTGAAGGCTGACGAGAGGACACCAGCCGATTCTTCTAGAGGTCGAAGGTGTTGCCTACAACGAGGCCTATCCGACCCAAGACTTCTTTGTCATTACCAAAGTATACAGTAATGAATTTGACTAGGTTGCTCTTGAGGAAGTCCTTAAAATCCAGGCATTCAACGTCGGCATGGCATATGTGGTAGACCAAGCATAAGTCATGCACGCAAACCTGGATCACGGCGGGCTTCTTCCTCTCTTCGTCCTTTAGATCCTTCTCTCATCCCAGGACTGTGGTGTACTCAACATCTAGCCCAGCGACCCACTCATCATCTGAGTCTTCAAACATGCTTCTGAAGCGAGAAAGGCATCCTTTCACCGTCGCGGAAGAACGGGTGTAGATGACATCGAACTCATCGCCGGTGATGGTTCTAACCTTGTACTCACCGCCGATCCTGGAGATTTGGGACGCCATGGATTTGGGAGGAGGGTTAGGATTAGTGGAACCGCCGTAATGTGAATGGACGGGACGACTAGGAGCGAACCACCGTAGTATTAAAGGACGTGCAGGGACGAGTAGGAGCGAACTTCCAGTGTGTGAATGGTAGGGTAATGGCTTTCCATTCTCCCATGACACGGGCTACCGGGAGCCCTTGGATCTGAGATCGAACGGTTGCATGGCGTGATTCTAGACCTATGGGTGAATATCCTATCCTGGAGGGTTACTACAAATTTTCAGCAACTTAGCATGCGACCGTTTGATCTCAGATCAAAGGGCTACCAGCAGCCTGTATCATGGTCGCACCTACCACGACCATCGCGTCGCTCGCGCGGTCGCGACCATGGAGATTTAACATGGTGCGTTAGGCTATCTGATGTTGGCATGTCATACATAGTCATCACTTAGTCACTCATACTACAACAAGGTTGGCTATAAGTGTATTTATTTATTTTACTCCTCTCTATCTCTTTCTTCGTACTCCCTCCATCCCATAATATAAGAATGTTTTTGACACTAGTGTAGTGCCAAAAATGTTCTTATATTATGGGACATAGGGAGTACTAGTATTTATTGCATTTGCCAAGGAGTGACCTCTTCCAATGAAATGGTGTTGCTAAGTTTGCTTCATTTAATTAGCTATAGACTCAAAATTGTCTTTTCACCTAGGTACACGTGCTTAGCACCGTTTCTTCCTTGGGTCACCAAACTAGTTTCTCTCTTCTTGATTAACTTGCCACATCAGAGTTTATGCCTATGTGGCAAGCTTAGCACCTGTAGGAGCAAGTAAGGCTGCTTGTAATGGGAGTAGTATCATGCATGCCAACTATGCAATCTTGATGAGGTGATGTCGAATTAAATGAAGAAAATAGAGAGTTGAGTATCATAATATCATACTATAGTGTCATATTAAATGATGTGCTACTATGTGTCATGCATGACAATAAATAAACTATCCTATGATACCAACACATGATACTATGCATTACGGATGTAGTATCATACAAAAGTATCATATGCATGATACTAGTATATGATACTCTCCATTACGACCAACCTAAGTACAATAGTGCACTTTACATGGCATTTTTGCATATGTGGAGGAAAGAGAGGCAAGGAAAAAGTGGAGAAGTGGGCTCTCATGCAAGAGCCAGCCTCTACTACAATCTACATGGTGGAGCATTGGGAGAGGCACCTGTATGGAGGTGGTCTGGAATCGGGAGACTCACGCCGGTCGTAGCGCCGCAGTTAAAATGATAATGGCAAGTCAAATCACGGGGCCCCACCTGTCCAGCAGTAACTCGATGTCAAATCACCCAGCCCTACGTTTGCAGCAACCTACTCCCTCGTCTTCTCGCATCTCTGTCGAACCGACTAGGCGGAACTGCCCCGCCTCCTACCGCGTAGGAAAAGCCCCGCCCACGACTTTTAAATAGTATATAGTATACTAATTTTGTATGCATGGATTGCGCCATGGAGCAAAGCCTCTAGAAATGGCGGTACACATGTACGGAGTATACAACACGCCCGTCGCGTTCGCGTCGCACCTCAGACGGTCGGTCGGTCTGGCAGGCTGCTCTCCGAATGGAACGTGCGTCATATTGCGTTTGCACACACATGTGGGACGACAATTGAGAACCGACTATAGGCACACTCCCCGGCCCCGCAAGTCGGGTGACTTAATAGAAGAGGGAGACGAGCGATAGTACTAGAGAAGTGTTGTACTACGTTGCTTCCTGGACGATCCCTGCAAGACACGGAAGATCAGTTCGTCCATGCATGTGACCAGACTCCAGCAGACACGCCTGGATTGGCTATCGTCTACATATCGTGCAGGCTGTGTTGTACATGGCTGTAGTTGTGCTGAGAAATCTAAAAAAAGTTTCTTGTCATCTCGCAAAATTAGGTGTCATGTGATTCGGATCATTGCGAGGGTTAAATAGCGACAACTGAGTTGGGCTAGTCATTGGGGGAACATGCACGAAGACTACTAGGCTGCCATCTAGGTCAAGCCGGCAACGTTAATTAGGACATCTATCGACGGACCCCTTTTGTACGAGTTTATCTTTAATTTGGGCTTTGTTCCTCGTCTAGTTTGTCCGTCGGGATTCATGTTATCTCCTTTCGATAGTGAGGTTATGATTTCTTGTCATGTGGCATTTTTCCGTGTTATATGTTATAATCCGGCGCTTCAGATCAAAATGACAACAACTGCGCCTCCGGGCCACGTGCATGAAGACTTCTCGACAGTCATTGACAAGGTCAAGCCGGCTCCGGTAGACAAAAGAAAACTAGTACTACTCCACTATATAGGCAGGAGCCTCCGTGCTTGCTTGCTAGTGTTGCTCTCTTCACACTGTCTCGGCCTCTCCAGACCTAAACACGACAGCGGTGGCTACTCTCTCTCTCTCTCCCTCTCTCTCTCTCTCTCTCTCTGCTCACCGCTGGTCACAGATCCAGCTGGATCCTCTCCATCGGGAAGGTGAGAAGGTGCAACATTCACGCGGTCGTCCTCGGCGACGACTCTTTCCCACTATTGGGCGTGTTCCAATCAGCCTGCAGAGTCGTTCTCTCCCAAGCACCGCTGGCGACGGACGGCCTCCGACCCCTTCTTCCTTGCTGCCGTAGTGTGGGCAGATCCAGCCTCCCGCCGCCCACCTAGCGACATCCCGGCGACCATCAGGTATAACTTCCTTCGAAACCGGCCTTGCTCTACTTTCCGAGCTCCTGACGTCGCTGCATTTGTATCTTCTACTATTTCTCAGTCCCCCTCGTAGATAGGATCGATCGGCTGTTCGAAAACCACCTAATGTTTTTACGTTTAAGAGGTAAAACTACTTCATGCACTCGAATCTAGTATTACTTGGTTCAAACAAGGAAGAAGGGGTGGGGGTGGGGCAGGATTTGTTACCTGAATCTAGGACATGGTCAAAAGAGGAAATAATGGGGCGAAAAGTAGTAGAGACTGGCTATCCAACTGGTCTCTAGGTCTAATAGGGAAATAGAGGGAAACGCAGTACAAATTCAATATAAACCCGATCTATTGGTTGAAAAAGGAAAGAAAGTGGGGACTGGGGGACAAGTCAACAGAGTAAGTCTAGCACTAGATTTGCTAGCCTCACACAGTATAAGGTGGCTATACCGAACAAAAATGGGACCAACCCAGATATCCTATTCTGATGTTTCTTGCCCCGAGCCACTCTTATGTAATGCCACTGGTAAAATGTAGCAGTCACACTGTTAAAAGTAAGGACACGTTAAACCAATGTTTTTTTCAATGTAATGCCTCCAGTAATATGAATCAATGGCACTTTTTTACATGTCCTGCTAAATTTCCCATTAAGATAAGTTGGTTCTTTTCGTTAGAAATGAAACTGTCCTGGTCCACCTACTCTCCCGTGCCCAAAGTAATGTCGTATTTAATGGTTGTCATAGTTAATCCTAATGCCCACACTAATATCTAGCAATGCCACTACTTTAGAAATTGCTACTGTCCTTGTAGGATTGCCATTCAGGTAAGGAACATGCTTCTTTTCATTTGATGCATGTTTCATCACTTGTTAGTCACCCTCCTTTCCACCTTTTTTGTGCAAACAGAGATATACATTTCACGCTCGATCTTAGTTGAACTGCACAAATGATATCCAAATTATAGTTGAGCATTCCAGGAGATTCACAACCAACCTTGATGTTGCTCAATTTTATTGCAACTAATGAAGAAGAAGCTCTGTGGGTTTCGTTTTCTCATGGAAATGGAACCGGGGCTGGTGCCCTTTTCTTAATTTTTTTGAAGAAGAAGCTGCTAGCTCACGGGAATTGAATCATCCATGTTGGTGACTGAAAGAGCCAGCTTCAGCATCCCAGTCTAAGCACCCCTGGCCTCCATCCTTGCGACGCATGGTACACCTCGTTTACCACCTGCTCGACCCTAGTGTCACTGATAAAATGGATTAATAATAAAGTTAAAATAGAGCGAGTGTCATCTCTATCATTTCATTTCCAATGTAGATAAAGTAAGTGCTTCTCGTTGTTAATGTATGTTTCATCAACTAGTCCCATTGTTAATGGTTAAGCATTTCTGCAAAATGGGGTGCTTAATTTTAGTTGATATGTACAAAAATAGAGATTTGAATGTCTCAAGGTGCCTCCTTGTACTACCGCTGTACACTAATGTTCATCACTGGCAGGAGGTGTATCTGGGAGACTTGGGACGATGTACAGTATGAGGCGTACCGTATGAGGCGTCGCAGGGCCCATCTCGCCCTTTTAGCATGGCATACTATGATACTATCGCAATATTTTCTTCTATTTATTTTGTGGGTTTCATCAACTAGTGCCACTATAATGTAATCTCGCTTTTTCATTATCTGTGAAAACAGGGTTATTCAGCTGCATTTTGGTGGAACTGCACAAATGTACGTATGGAACTGGCATATATGCAGAGTGCGAGGTGTGCCAAGTAAAAATTACTGACACCAACCATGCTGCATGCACGCATTGGCATCCACCACCACCAGTGGGATGCATGGCGCTCTCTGTGGACGGATCTTTCTCGGCAGCAAATCGTCTAACCAAATACCAGTAGCTTATATTGGCAGTTTTCTAGGGAGTACACTTTTCTGAAAGAAGCACCAATCTATATTTCTTTATTTGTACACTGTGTCACAACTTTGACCCAAAGGTCCAGACCTATTTTAGGGTGATTGGCATAGTACTCGTAGACTGATTGTAAGCATGATTTTCATTAGCTGTCACACTGATTGTAAGCATGAGCAAGTGGAAGATTAGGTTAGTGCGAAGCTTACCTAAAACCCTACCACCGCCGTTGAAACGAGGCGAGCGTCGAGGGAACCATGGAGGACGGCAGGGAAGCAACGTCACGCCATCCGGCCTCCTCTTGTGGTGGGAGAACGAATACTCCTGTGACTCCGGCTGGCTCTGCACCCTCACAAACGGCACACCATACTCGATCGATTTGTTATCGTCTGGGTGCTCGACCTTCGACCTGTACGCCCACCACCTCCGCCTGACTGTCGCCTCGGGCGAATCTGTCTGCTCCATCGCCCAGAGGAGATACTCGATGAACTCGGAGGACTGCATTGTGACTGCTGACGAGGAGTACATGTCCATCGCCGCCCTCATCACCGCTGTTTCGCTCTTTCACATACATTGCCCCATGGCCCGCACCATCCTCGAAATCTCCGACTCATTGTCAAACTAACTAAGGATCTCCTTCAACCCGGCTAACTTTGCCTAGTCACCGCCAGCGATCTGCCTGATTCGCTGCTGCATCCTCTCCATAGATGTCCTTCTGAGTGGTCCGGTGCTAGCTTTGGAAGATGGGAGGTGGTCTTGCAATAGAGAAGAGGGAGTGGCGAGACGTGGTATTGCAATAGACAAGAGGGAGAGGCGAGACGGTGGTTTTTGAATGAAGATGATGGAGAGGAGAGGAGGTGGTTTTGCAATGGAGAAGATTAGAAGAGGGAGAGGCGAGACGGTGGTTTTGGAATGGAGATGATGGAGAGGAGAGGAGGTGGTTTTGCAATGGAGAAGAGCAGAAGAGGGAGAGGCGAGACAGTGGTTTTGGAATGGAGATGATGGAGAGGAGAGGATGTGGTTTTGCAATGGAGAAGAGGGAGAGGAGCGTGCGGCAGCGATTTAGGATTGGACGAGAGGGCCGGCGCGCTGTGACTGGATCAAAATCAAAATCAATTTACCCTTCAATTAAGAAAGCGACCCCACATTAACTAGTCTCCCTTTTATTCTGGGTCATAATTGACCATGATTTTCGCACATAAAATATATGTTATACGTTGCAAAAATAATATAATTTGAAAGTACATTCAGATACGAACCAAATGATACAATTTTTGGTGACATGCATTCACATTTTGCTTGTCAAATACAGTACGTGGTCAAACTTTGACCCAAAATACGCAAAACAACAAAAAAATACTTCCACGACCAGCACCGCTCTTCCGCTCTTCTCCTCTTAAACCACCACCGCTCCTCTCCTGTTCCAATCTAAATCCAGCGCCACTCCTCTCCTCTTCCATTTCAAAACCACCGCCCCTCCTCTCTTGTTCCAGTCCAAAACCAGCATCGCTCCTCTCCTATTCTAATCCAAAACCAGCGCTGCTCCTCTCCTCTTCCATTCAAAAACCACCACCGGCGAGTGAAGGTGCCGTGGAGAAGTAGATCGATGGAGGAGTACAACCGATACATGAGGATCGCAGACGGCGACCCTGTGAAGCTAGCTAGGATGTTGGAGATACAGTCTTGGTTTGATAACAAGGACCAACTAGCGGCGGCTGCGACATCCATGGCCAAATATCCTCACACCCCATCTCGGGGCACCTAAGTTAGTCAAGAGAAATTTCAGCGCTACGCCTATGAATCAAATCAAGAAAACTAAGTTCAAGCCCTTAAGAATAGGTAATTACCTGCAAGTACTTCTCCTTACTCATAAACTTGTTGTGACACTTCTTCTTGCCCCTCTCAATACCCTTCGAGGCATAGTAGTCTCGAACGGCCTGCACCTGAGCCTCGTGCCGTAAGTTCTGAAGTAGGCGCTTGCACCCAGCTTCAAGAACCATAGACGCGGCCTCCTGCTCTCCCTCTAAAACCCTGTAGAAAGTCTGCAATCAAACAAGATAACACTGATTAGTACAATCACTAGGTAGTGTTGATTTTTAATTCTGTAAAGGAGAAATTACCCAAAACCGATGGAACACAATGTCGGCCACCATCTCGCACAAGACACCGGCGACCATCTCCTCCGGCGGGGCCGGGGTAATCGAGTACAGCTCCTAGTTTAGTGCTAGCTGTGGAACTTGACCCTCACTGGACAACGTGACCCACCCAGGGAAGTGCTGCCGGCAAAGCACATGAAGGACCTGGTTGGGCCTGCGGACACCACGGGGGTGTACCCAGCCCTTGCATTATGACAAGGCCAACACATTAGATATTAATTTGAAGAAACGTGAATGCAGAAGGTTAAAAAAGAGTAAATGCACTTACTTCAACACATTAGGCACAATAAACCACCTCTGGCCGGGGGTTGTTGGCACGGGCGGGAGCTTTGTACATCCACGCTTTTAGACCTTCTTGCCCTTCTCAACCAACTCGTCATCGCTGTAGCTATCATCAGAAAAGATGTCCTCGCTACAATCAGTTGGGCCACTAGCCTCCGGAGTCTCGTGGGAATAAGACTCCGGGACCGGAGTCTTCTGGGACGAAGACTCTGGGACCGGACTCACGTGGGGTGAAGGATCGGCGACCCGAGTCTGGTGGGGCGAAGCATCAACAACCGGAGGCTCATGGACCGGTGTCCGAGACGGGTCCACATCAGACAGAGTAGTCCTATGGTCGGGTGAATCAGCTGGGGGTGGCGGCCAGGAAGGTGTAGCAGCCTTCCTACCTCTCCCGCTGCCACGTCCACCTCTAGCAGCCTTCTTCCTCCCCCGACCTCTCCCAACCGAAGAAGACGCGCCCGCCGCTGATGTATGCATACTGTCTAGCAGCGCTCTCCGGAGGGGCTGGGGTGGAATAATTGAACCACCCCTCTCAGTAGCGCTCACAGGAGGCTCGGGCGCTCTGGACCCTTTCCCACCATCATGTCAACACCTACAATGACAAAAAGTAACAAAATGAGTACAACATAAAAAAATTGAATACCTAACATGAATAATATGTATATAATTTAAGTGTATCATCATCATGAACATAATAAAAAATTGAATACCTAATATGAATAATATGTATATAATTTAAGTGTATTGTCATCATGAACATAATAAAAAATTGAATACCTCACATTACTAATATTACTCTGAATCGTTTATATACGCTCCGTGATCATTAAATGCATCATCATCATCACTATCAGTCACGTGCTCATCATCATCATCAACAAATGCATCAACATGTGGAAGGCCTCCTTTACGTAATCGTTCAAGCATTGACAGGTCATCTGCAGCAGTAACTTCTTCTTGTTCCGGCTCAGGGGTGAAGTCGGATTCACTATCGTTGTCTACTTCAATGTTCTAGGGTGGAGTAGAGCGGTTCTTGAAATGTCTTTTGGAAAAACGTGTTTATTGGAAGAATTCTCCTTTGTCATATGTGTCTTGGTTAATGTGAGGTTCATAATCCTCTTCATTGGGGGGAGGTGGTCTAACACGTGGCGGCATTTCATAAACGACATCCCAACCATTGAGATTTGGATCACTTTGAGAGGCCCACGGTAAATAGAAAAATCGGGTTGCCTGTTGAGCCGTAATATAGACATCGGGAACATCCAAATGGGTGCTTTTTTTGATTTCGACTTGCCCTATATGTTCATGAGTCCTTCTAGTCTCCCTTCGCTGGAACCAATAACATCTGAACACCACGACGTTTGGTGGGTTTTCACCATAGTATTAAAGTTCATAAATTGCTTCATCTCTTCCATAAATACTCGATATCTCCTTCGCCGATAACAAAGACACAACGATTTGTAGACTTTCGGTCGGCCATAGATAGCTCTTTGCCATAGGTATGAAAGCGATACCCGTCGATGTTGTATTTGTCAAATGAACGGACCTTATAGTCAAAACCATTAGCTACTTGTCTCAATTCGGCATCCATAATCTATGAATTAGCCTACAAGTTTAATACAAAAGGATTGTTGCATTAGTCACAAATTAGCCAAAGAAATGAAGTGGTGTAATGGAAATTACCTTTTTTTAACCAAGATATGAAACCGGGATGTTCGCCTCCTTGCTTTGCCAGAAGCTCACACTCTTCGACGGAATCCTTTTGGATCACCGCTCCATATGACAATATGGCGACATATCGACTGCATCAAATATCCAGGAATAAGAGCAGTTCAAAGGAATTAGAAGTTGCGAAACAATGTACCGAGATCTTACTTGATGTACGGCCGCACTTCTGTTAGGTTGTTGAAGAGATACAGCAAAATGGTCTGTCATTCTTCAACATCCAACGATACTGGTTTCCAACCACTACCTGGTGTGAGATTCCCTTTGAATAGGCCGAGGTTGGATCAACTTTTTTTAGGGTCGTCGGCATTGTACCGAGGCTTCGTATTATGCAAATGACAATTTTTGGCTTCGTAGTGTGTTGTCATGAAGTTTGCCACCTCCTTAGTGATGAATGCCTCGGCCATCGATGCTTCAATTCTACGTTTATTTTTACATTTTGCTCGAAGCGTCTTCTGCATCCTCTCAGTTGAGTAGCACCAACGATTTTGCATAGGCCTCCCAATCTTGCCTCGGTCAAGAGATGCAAAATCAAGTGTTGCATTGGATTAAAGAAGCTTGGCGGAAAGATCATCTCCAACTTGCAGATCAACTCCGGCACCAACCGTTCCATTTCTTCCAGGAGGTCAGGCGATAGTTCTTTCACACAAAGAACATGGAAGGAATAGCTCAGCTGTGCCAATATTAGCCATTCATCCTCAGGGATGAAGCAACGCAACATCACCGGCATTATCAGCTCAATCCATATGTGCCAATCATGACTTTCTAGACCAAATATTTTCAATTTTTCAAGACTCTCTCCCCTCTTTAGATTTGCTACATATCCATCGGGGAACATCAACTGCATTTCCACCGACAATATAATTTCCCTCATAGCTGGCCTTCCAAAATTGAACCATGCCTTTGGCTTTGTCCAGTTTCGCTTTCCTTTAGATTCTTGCATGTTTTGTAACAGTCTATCACATAGCTCCTCTTGATCGACTCTAGACTTAGTATTATCCTTTGATTTCCCCTCTATGCCGAACAACTTACCAAAAATGGCTGCAGCGATATTCTTTTCAGTGAGCATCATGTCGATGTTGTGTGGGCAAAGGAGGTCTTTGAAGTAAGGCAGATCCCAGAAGCATGTCTTGTGAGTCCAGGCGCGTTCCTTATTATACCCCTTGAAATACCATGGACGCTCTGGATCTAGCTCGAGAGCGTTCAACTGATCTAGGGTCTGTTGGCCTGTCAATGCAGGTTGTGCAGAGTGTTTGACAACTCTACCTTTGATGAAGTTCTTCTTATCTTTCCTGAACTTATGGCGAGGATCTAGAAACGGTCTATGTAAGTCGAACCAAGTATAATTGTGCCCTGCCATCAGCCAATGAAACTCAAGAGCTCCCTTGCATGTGGGGCACGAGAACCTTCCATGCACACACCAGCCAACGAATAGGGCATACTCCGGCAAGTCATGCGTCGAGTACATGTACCAGGCACACATTTTGAAGTTTTGTTTGCTAAAGGAGTCGTATGTCTTGAACTCATTATCCCAAGCTTTTTCCAATTCGTCCTTATGTTGCTGCATGTACACATTCATATTCTTCCCCGGATAGTTGGGCTTTGGAATTATCAACATCAGGAAAATGATCTTTCTTTGCATAATCTGCCCAGGGGAGATTGAGTGGAATGACAAACACAGTCCAACAACTGTATTGGGCTGCCGTCTGACCAAACACACTGAACCCATCCGTGCAGACGGCGACTCGAGGATGCCTTGGATCTGCCGTTTTTCCTTATGTAATGCATCGAAGCGCTTCCACGCTTCACCATCCAATGTGTGCACCATCATCACTGTCGGTGGAAACGACACCTATGGGATCAACTGGGATCCCTACTACGGTTGCAGGGCGCGGTGTTGTGAGAAGAGCAGGATCGACAGCCAGTTCAAGCACACAGATCGTTTACCCAGGTTCGGGCCACAAGGATGCGTAATACCCTAGTCCTGCTTTAGTGTCTGTTTCAGAGTTCTTGGAGTTCTTGAGCTAGCTACAATGAGTAACTTGTCAAGGGGTCCGAATCCCTCTCCAGTATGCCTCGGCCCTCCTTTTATAGTCAAGGGGATCGCCACAGTGGCACATAGGAGGTGGCATCGGTGCACGGTGGCTAAGCTTATCGCTAGCCATTACGGGACAAGACGCATTTAATGCGCCCCTTAGGTGCCCCCTTCACTTTATTGGGGACGGCAACTAGCCCCCGTCCCATCTGTCGCCGCTCCACCTCGCTCTGACACGCGTCCAGGCCAGCAGTGCGCATGGTGCCATGTAGGCTGGCAGGCTGCTGAGCTGGTGCGGTGGTAGTGCCTTCATGAAGATTTGCATGCCATCATGTAGGCGCTCACTGAGTTGGCTTGGGAGCCTGATGTCGACATGCAGGTGCCTGCCTAGCATGGGAGTGGTGGTGGATCCTGGGCAGGCGCAGGCCTAGCTGCGGCCCCACGGGTGTCTTCAGCATGGGCCTTTCCGGGGCCCTGGCAAGGGTCTTGTCACGGTACTGTCGTTGTCCCCGACAAGGATCTTGCCGGAGGTCTTGTGGACGCCCTCGACAAGGATCTTGCCGATGCTCATCGTCTTCTGATCTTTATCTCCACAAAGATCTGCATGCCACCATGGAGGCGCCTCCCGATCCTTAGACTGAATATGGTGGGTGGAGTTCGGAAACCTTGGGCTCTGGAGCGGCGCGCTCTACTGGCTTTCATGCGAGTTGCCCCGGCAAGGTCCCTGCCGGAGCTACGGAGGCCACCCCGGCAAGGGTCTTGCCGGGGGAGTCTACCTTGCCCTCTTGGCGTTCGCGTTCCTAGTCTTGGCGTTGCTTTGACCATTTTGTGGCTTTGAGTCCTCCCTCTGTCCTGCTAAGCATGGCCGTGGGCGCGGCTCTAAATGCCCATGCACAAGTAAGGAGTACAAAGTAGTTCCCCTGCTTTAGTACACCGACAGGAGCCCCCGGGCCTGGTCCACACATAAGTGCAATGCGTTGTTGGGCTAGGCCCAGAACGGTGCCCGGACAGGCGGGGTAGTTTTTACCGCAGTAACTTTTTCCATCCGTTGCGCTTCCCCACGACCCGCGTTGAATGCGTGACATGGGGATCGTGCGTGGGGATGACCGAAGCACGCTTGCATCATCTCGCAGTGAAATAATGAAGGGGTGGCCTACATGTCCTTTCGAAATCGCAGGGCCGTTCTTCCACGTCTCCCACTACGCCCGCCCCTTGCACCACGTACACCGCATGCACGACGCGGGGTGGGCGACTGGCACATGGAATATGGGAAGGCGTGCACACATGGGTCGACGCCCACACTCCTTCAATTGGGAGAGGAGGGCGGTCGACGGCCTAGCCTGCTGCCACTTTAATGGGCTGGATTGGTTGAGAGAGGCGGCCAGACCCCGACCCCTCCCCTTTATAAGGAGGGGAGGGGTAGGGGCGGCACCTCTCAATCTTTCAACATCTGCCTCTTCTCCTCTTGGCCTGTTTTCCCCTTCCGCTATGACGAGAGGACGCGTCGGTCATTTGACGGTAGCTCGAGGGTCGCCGCCCGTCAACGCGCCCCCCCTTCCCAAGAGCTCGTGGTGGCGGAGCGTTCCACAAGGGGAAGGGTGATGGGGTGAGGCCGAGGCCGCTGTGGCATTCGTGGAAGAGGAGGACGAGGCGGCGCGTCGGCCTCTCCTCCGCCAGCGGTCCCTACCCCAATGAAGGGCCACGTCGGGGATCAGTCTTGCGAGTTCTTCATCAGGCTGCACCGGCCAGCGCGTCGCCCTCTTTGTCTCCCCACTCCATTTGCTCGGGAGATGGAGCTCGACCGGCCGCAGACGCTAAGATTGCATATGAGGGGCTATGCGAATAGCGGCACATGGGTTGATGTAGACTTCCCAGCCCCTCATGTCATGTATCTCCGCCACGGATGGAAGACGTTCGCTCGTATCCACAACCTAACGGCAGGGCTCTTTCTCTACTTCAAACTGATGGAGAATGGCCTGCTCTCTGTCAAGGTCTTTGGAGACTTCGGGACTCGCCTAGAGTGCTGCGTGGAGAGCTCCTCTGATGAAGAAGATTCTTCCTCGAGTGGGAGTGACGAGGAAGACAGTGACAGCGACGACGAGGGTGTTAGGCGGGAGGATGATGGGTCCGACTAGGCGCCGGATCCGCCGTCCATGGGCGGTGAAGGCAGCTGCAGCATTTTCACTTGGCCCCCTATCCTGGTGGGGCGAGCTCCTTGAACTTCTCGGGGTTGCCTCCTTGGGCGGCTGGCGTAGGGAGGCCGAAGAAGGCGAAGAAGGTGGGTGGTGGGCCGTCAAGTCGGAATATGATGGCATCGACGCCTTTGTAGCATATTGCCGGCCCGCTGCCTCATCTTCTAGCTCTCTTGACACCATCATCACCAGCCCCCTTTCGGACGGCCGCAGGGATGTCCTCTTGGTGTCTTCTACTGCTTGTGCCTCGCCTAGGCGCTCGTTTTGCCCCCCTACCATCTTGTTCCGTTTCCTGAGGAGAGGGACAAGAAAGGGATTACGGGCATCTTATCTTTTTTAGCTTGTAAGCCCACGGGCCTTAGATGAATTTAAAACTTGTAATCCCCTTGCTCATATTTACATTCCATATGATCTGTACTTGTATGGGACGAATTAATGAAAAAGGGTGCTTGCCGGGTCCTTTGGGTTTGAGCCAAGCCCATACCAAAGAACGAATCCTTGTTATTCTCAATATAAACAACGTCACCCGGCAACAGGCCTTGCCGCTCCCTTACTCCATTCGGCCGCACTCACGCTTTTGGCGGAGGCAGGGATGAAGTGAGGTTAGGCCCTGCGTCTATTTCCTTGCTGCCACGGCTACAACCAGATTCTACCCTAAGAAATGATTCTTTGGGTACAGGAACAAGGGAGCACGGTAGCCTAGAAACAAAACGAGGCTTCATACACTACCGGAATCTGGCACTTTGCCATCTGCCATGGCAGATGGCAAAGGCATGGTTGGCGGATGGCAAAGGCTTTGCCATCTGCCAACAGATGGCAAACAGTTTGTTTGAAACCCTGCCAGCAAAGGCCTCTTTGCCGTCTGCTAGCTGATGGCAAAGAGCATGTGCCTTTGCCATTAGCTGGCAGATGGTAAAGCCTCTTAACGGGGTTAGCCCCGTTAGAAGGCTAACGGCATACTTTGCCGTCTGCCAGCAGATGGCAAAGGCTGCAGGCTCTTTGCCGTCTGCCAGCACAGGGCAAAGGCTGCAGGCCCTTTGCTGTCTGCCAGTAGATGGCAAAGGCTGCATGCTTTGCCGTCTGCCAGCAGATGGCAAAGAGCCCAAATAGGCCAGCCCAAATTTTACATGTAGATGACACGTGGCCTCTTTGCCATCTGCCAGCTGATGGCAAAGCTCTTTGCCATCTTCCAACAGATGGCAAAGTGACTATATTGCCCAATTTAATTTTGTTTTTTCTTATATTAATTCATTTTCACAGAAAATCAAACACAAATATATTTATATGACCAATATAGCATATTCAACACATATTACCAATAGTCATGAACACATATATATCCAACACATGTTACCAATAGTAGCAAGTTTCATCCATACATATACATAGTTTCATCAATATTACACAGTTTCATCCATATGTAGCAAGTTTCACAAGGTCAAAACAAAAACTAAATACAAGCACTCCATCAACTCAAGCTTCTGTGATCTTAAGCAAATCTATAAAATGGGAAAGAAGGAAGTTAGAAGAAGACTAGAAGAAGAACATTATTATGATGCAACTAAAATGTGAAGATCATTATGATGCAACTTATATCTTTAAAATAGGTCATTTTGGAGCTAAGTATGGTTATTATGTCATTTTTGAGCTAGCTAAGCATACTAAGTCATTTTTATGTAAAACATGCTAAGGTCATTCAAGAGCTAAGTAAGGTTATTATGTCATCTTGGAGCTAGCTAAGCATGTGAAGTCATTTAGGAGCTAAAATATGTCATTTCTTAAGCATATTATGTCATTTTAGAGTTAGCTAAGAATATTAAGTCATTTTGGAGGAAAACATGCTAAGTATAGGTCATTTTAGAGCTATCCTAGGTTAAATAGGTCATTTTTCAGCTAGCTAGGCATATTAACTCATTTTGGAGGAAAAAATGCTAAGTATAGGTCATTTTAGAGCTATCCTAGGTTAAATAGGTCATTTTGGAGCTAATTAAGCTTATTATGTAATTTTTGAGCTAGCTAAGCATATTGAGTCATTTTGGTGGAAAAATGGTAAGTATAGGCCATTTTAGAGCATTCCTGGGTTAAATAGGTCATTTTGGAGCTAAATAAGGTTATTATGTCATTTTGGAGTGAGCTAAGCTTATGAAGTCATTCAGGAGCTAAAATATGTCATTTCTTAAGCATATTATGTCATTTTAGAGCTAGTTAAGCATATTAAGTCATTTTGGAGGAAAAGATGCTAAGTATAGGTCATTTTAGAGCTATCCTAGGTTAAATAGTTTATTTTTAAGCTAGCTAAGCATATTAACTCATTTTGGAGGAAAAATGCTAAGTATAGGTCATTTTAGAGCTATCCTAGGTTAAATAGGTCATTTTGGAGCTAATTAAACTTATTATGTCATTTTTGAGCTAGCTAAGCATATTGAGTCATTTATAGTAGAAAAAAATGCTAAGTATAGGTCATTTTAGATCTAGCCTAGGTTAAATAGGGCATTTTGGAGCTAAGTAAGGTTATTATGTCATTTTGGAGCTAGCTAAGCATATGAAGTCATTTAGGACCTAAAATATGTCATTTCTTAACCATATTATATCATTTTAGAGCTAGCTAAGCATATTAAGTCATTTTGGAGGAAAAAATGCTAACTATAGGTCATTTTAGGGCTATCCTAGGTTAAATACCTCATTTTTAAGCTAGCTAAGCATATTAAGTCATTTTAGAGGAAAAATTCTAAGTATAGGTCATTTTAGAGCTATCCTAGGTTAAATATTTCATTTTGGAGCTAATTAAGCTTATTATGTCATTTTTTAGCTAGCTAAGCATATTGAGTCATTTTGGAGGAAAAAATGCTAAGTATATGATTATGTCGCTAGTGTCCATATGGCAGAGAACCCGGGCCGACATGACTAGTCATAGAACCAAGGTGGCACAAACGTACAGGGACAGGAATACATGACCCAGCAATGCACATGTCGGTCATCATCGAGTGCAACCAAGTCGTAGCAAGCTACAAGGACTTAGGTGATACACCGCGTGACATTTCCCCGTAGGGACAGACACATGAGCAAAGAAGGACACATGCCCCTCAATCCATGTGTTCCGGAGCAGTAGCGAACTACCATGGCTCAGTGGAAGCACTATGAGGCATTTCCCTGTATGGAAGGCTACCAAAGGCACACGACTAGGTGTCGAATCCCACACATACAATGCATTTCAAACATACACACATTATGCACGATATGTGTAGATACAACATGGCATCACAACAAAACTCTATTAAGCAAAACACTTGGGAAACTTACTGTCATCATGGAGGTGTAGGTGTAGATGTAGGTGTAGGACCGGTCGCGCCAGTGGCAGATGGAGAAGGATCGGTCGATGCTTGTCGGGAGTTATGCTGCACCAAAGATTATTTCCAATGTATCGTTAGCGTGATGCAACTCAAATGTGAAGACTAGTAACTAATGACCATTCAAATGAAACTCACCGTGCCCGTCGGAGCAATGAGTGGCATCGGCGGAGGGGTCTGGCGGTTCTTCTCGCACATGGACTACACATTTGGTTTTGACGAGTCAGTCATTCGGTTTTGACGAGTCAGTCATATGCAGAAGAAACTTACCACGAAGAGATCGTACATGGCCCGGTTACCCGAGTCATTCCGGTTACTCTCCTCCTGCAATAGCCTAGCCGTCCTCTCCTCATTCTACCTCTCCCTCTCCGCCGCCTGCCGCTCCCTCTCCGCCAACTACCGGTCCCTCTCCTCAAAAGTAGCCTGGGTATTCGCTCTCTCTGCCTCAATAGCATCCTGCTACACCACTCGTTAGCATTGTAATCATCGACGGGCGCAAACACAATGTAATGGAGGAAAGGCTACTGAGTCCGTATAACAAACCTGGAATTTGATTTCCACTGGTCGTAAACGAGGCGGTATCTCAGGATCAGAGCTGGTCTGGCGCTTCTTGATCTATGGGAGAGTGCTACTACAACGTATCAGTGCATTACCAATGTCTAACGAACCATGGGACCTCCAGCCACCAGATATCATCACCAGCTCTGGATCAAGAGGCCGACTCGGGTTAAAGTCTGGCCCTTTCCTCGCCTTCCCCTGCTTAACGCACTGCGCCATCTTGTGGTGGGAGGCCTCGTTGCTGAAGTTCTTTGGATTTTTGAGGTCAGACTCAGAGAATGCCTTGGCCTTCTTGTACAGTGCAATATTGGACATGCCATAGAGGTTGAACAACTCTGGCACTGGAGCCTTGTTGTGTTTTGACTAAAAGAGAGGAACAAAGTATTAGTTAAGGACTCAAAGAATGAATTTGCATGAACCATGAAGCAAACCACACATACCCAGTTTTTCCCATACCCATGTAGGTTGACGCTGCCTAGATGGTGTGTCACACCTTTCATTTTAAGACGCTTCTCCTTTGCACTGTTGTGGGCGACGCGCCATTGGGGAGAGCACCACTCATCCACCAACGCCTCCCAACAGTCCATCTTGTCTGCACACCATCTCGGGGGCACCTAAGTTAAGCAAGAGAAATTTGAGGGCTACGCCTACGAATCAAATCAAGGAAACTAAGTACAAGGCCTTAAGAATAGGTAATTACCTTCATGTACTTCTCCTTACTCAGATACTTGTTCCGGCACTTCTCTTTTCTCCTCCTAATACCAGTCTGTGCTAAGTAGTCTCGAACAGCCTGCGTCCGAGCCTCGTGCCGAAAGTTTCCAAGTAGGCGCCTGCACTCGGTGTCGATAACCCGAGCCACGGACTCCAAGAAGGTCTGCAATCAAACAAGAAAACATGGATTAGAAGGTCTGCAATCAAACAAGAAAACACATGTAGAAGGTATGCAATCAAAGAAGAAAACACAACATAAATGGCAAAGGAGAAATTACCCAAAACGTGGCGATCACAATGTCGGCCACCGTGTCGCACTCGACATCGCCGACCCTATGCTCCGGTGGGGCCGAGGCAGCCAAGTAGTGCTCCCAGGTCATTCCTAGCTCCGGAACCCGGCCCTCACCAGGCAAAGTGACCCACCCCGGGCAGCACTGGCGACAAATCACACCAAGGACAGTGTTGGGCCTGCGGACACGATCTTCGTGTGTCCAAGAACTGCAGTATGACAAGGCCAACGCATTATATATTCGAAAAAACGTCAAGGCAAAGGTTAAAAAAGAGTAAATGCACTTACTTCTCCCCGTTAGGCGCAATCAACCACCTCTGGTCGGGGGTCACCGGGGTGGGCGGGAGCTTTGTACCACCACGCTTTTAGACTTTGCGCCCCTCAACCCACTCACCCTCGCTATAGCTATCAGGACTATAGTCTGCACCCTGAACACGACCATGTGCACTCGACTCCGTCCAGTCCTCCCATGGGCTCGGCTCTGACTCAGTGTGACCTCGTCTGAGCTCCGGAGTCTCGTGGGGCGAAGACTCGGCGGCCTGAGGCTCGGTGGCCCGAGGCTCGGCGGCCCAAGGCTCGTCGGCCGTAGGCGCGTCTGCCATAGGCTCGTCGGCCGGAGGCTCGTAGAGTGGAGTCCGAGACGGGTCCACCTCAAATGGCTCGATCTTAGACGGAGCAGTCCTGTGGTTGGGTGACTCAGCTGGGGGTGGCGACGAGGAAGGCGTAGCAGCCTTCCTACCTCTCCCGCCGCCACGTCCAACTCTAGCAGCCTTCTCCTTCTTCTTACCCCCCAACCTCCGCCGGTCGAAGAAGAAACGACCGTCGGTGGACTCTACAAACTGAGATCTAGTGCTCTTCGGAGGCTATGGGGGGGAATGGAACTACCCCTCCCACCACGCGCCGAGGTAGGACCCTCGGAGCGCTCTCGACCCGCGCCCACCATCTGTCAACACCTGGAATGACAAAGAGTAAACGAAATTAGTACAACATAAAAAAATGAATACCTGACATGAATAATAATATGTATATAAATTCATTTTAGAGGAATAAATGCTAAGTATAGCTCATTTTAGAGCTATCCTAGGTTAAATATGTCAGTTTTGAGCTAATTAAGGTTGTTATGTCATTTTTCAGCTACCTAAGCATATAAATTCATTTTGGAGGAATAAATGCTAAGTATAGCTCATTTTAGAAGTATCCTATGTTAAATAGGTAATTTTTGAGCTAGCTAGGTTAAAACTTGAACTAATTAATAATATATATGTATATAATAATAATGGAATACCTGACATGAACTATAATATTAATCTTCATCGTCATCATTAATAAATGCATCATCATCGTCTATATATGCTTCGGGGTCAATAAATGTATCATCCTCATCACTATCAGTAATGACGTGCTCATCATCATCATCATCAATAAATTCATCAACATTTGGAACGCTTCCTACATGTAATCGGTCAAGCATTGACAGGTCATCAGCAGCAGTAACCTCTTCTTGTTCCGGCTCTTCTTGTTCCTGCTCAGGCTCGGATTCACTGCTGCTGTCTACTTGAATGTTCTGAGGTGAGTGGTTCTTGAAACGTTTTTTGGAAAGACGTGTTTCTTGGAACAACTCTCCTTCATATGTGTCTGGATTAATGTGAGGTTCATAATCCTCTTCATTGGGGGGAGGTGGTCTAACACGTGGTGGCACTTCATAAACGACATCCCAACCTTCGAGATTTGGATCACTTTGGCAGGCCCACGGTAGATAGAAAACTTGGGTTGCCTGTTGAACCATAATATAGACATCGGGAATATCCAAATGGGTGCTTTGTTTGATTGCGACTAGCCCTAGATGTTCATGAGTCCTTCTAGTCTCTTTCAGCTAGAACCAATGACATTTGAAGACTACAACGTTCGGTGGGTTTGCACCATAGAATAGAAATTCATAAATTGCTTCAACTCTTCCATAATACTCGGTATCTCCTTCGCCGATAGCAGAGACACAACAATTTGTAGACTTTCGGTCGGCCATACATAGCTCTTTGCCATAGGTACGAAAGCGATACCCGTTGATGTCGTATTTGTCAAATGAATGGACCTTATAGTCAAAACCATTAGCGACTTGTCTCAATTCGGCGTCCATAGAGTCTGAACTAGCCTACTAGTTTAATACGAAAGGATTGTTGCATTAGCCAGAAATTAGAAGAAGAAATGAAATGGTCTAATGGAAATTAGCGTTTGTTTGAACCAAGAGATGAAACCGGGATAGCCGCCTCCATGCATTGCCAGAACCTCATACTCTTCGACGGAATCCTTTTAGATAACCGCTCCATACGAGAATTTGGCGACATATTGACTGTATCAAATATCCGGGAATAAGAGCAGTTCAAATGAAGTAGAGGTTGCGAAACAATGTACCGAGAACTTACTCGATGTACGGCTGCACTTCTGTTAGATTGTTCAAGATATACAACGTAATGGTCCGCCATTCGTTGTTATCCAACAATAAGGGAGTATAAGCAGCGGCTAATGCGAGCTTCCCTTTGAATAGGCTGAGGTTGGATCCACCCTTTTTAGGGTCGCCAACACTGTAGCGAGGCTTCGGATTATGCAAATGACGATTTTTGGCTTTGTGGTGTGCTGTCACGAAGTTTGCCGCCTCCTCAGTAATGAATGCCTCGGCCATCTATGCTTCAATTCGATGTTTATTTTTACATTTTGCTCAAAGTGTCTTCTGCATCCTCTCAATTGCGTAGCACTAATGATTCTGCACGGGCCCCCCAATCATGCCTCGGTCGGGAGATGCAAAATCAAATGCTGCATTGGATTAAAAAGCCAGGTGGAAAGATCTTCTCCAACTTGCAGATCAACTCCGGCTCCAACTCTTCCATTTCTTCTAGCAAGCCAGGCGATAATTCTTTCGCATATAGAACACGGAAGAAATATCTCAGCTCTGCCAGTACTAGCCATTCATCCTCCGGGATAAAGCCACGCAACATCACCGGCATTACCCGCTCAAGCCATATGTGCCAATAATGACTCTTGAGACCAAATATTTTCAATTTTTCAAGGCTTGCTCCCCTCTTTAGATTCGATGCATACCCATCGGGGAACATCAACTCCTTTTTCACCCACAGGAGTATTTCCCTCATAATCGGCCTTCCAAGATTGAACCATGCCTTTGGCTTCGCCCAGTTCTTCTTTCCTTTTGGTTGTTTCATGTTTTGTAGCGGTCTATCACATAGTGCCCCCAGATCGACTCTGGCCTTAGGATTATCCTTTGTTTTCCCCTCTATGCCGAACAATGTACCAAAGAGGGCCTCGCCGACATTCTTTTCAGCGTGCATCACCTTGATGTTGTGTGGGCAAAGGAGGTCTTTGAAGTACGGCAGATCCCACAAGCATATCTTGTGGGTCCAGGCGTGCTCCGTATTATACCCCTTGAAATACCCTGGACGCTCTGGATTCGGCTCGAGAGCATTTAACTAATCCAGGGTCTGTTGGCCTGTCAACGCAGGTGCTGCAGAGTTTTTGACATCTCTACCTTTGATGAAGTTCTTCTTGTCTTTTCTGAACTTATGGTGAGGATCCAGGCACTGTCTATGCATGTTGAAGCAAGATAACTTGCCACCCGCCTGCAGCCAATGAAACTCAAGAGTTTCCTTGCATGTGGGGCATGGGAACCTTCCATGCACACACCAGCCAACGAATAGCGCATAGGTTGGCAAGTCATGCGTCGAGTACATGTACCACACACACATTAGGAAGTTTTTTTTGTAGCGGCGTCGTATGTCTTGATCCCATTATCCCAAGCTTCTTGCAGTTCATCCTTAAGCGGCTGCATGTACCCATTCATATTCTTCCCCGGATAGTTAGGCCCCGGAATT
>NC_057807.1:33647957-33650865 GCF_018294505.1 Triticum aestivum | reverse complement strand
GGCCAACAACTGTATTGGGCTGCCATCATACCAAACACATTGAACCCATCCGTGCTGATGGCTACTCGAGGATTCCTTGGATCTGCCACTTTTTCATCATGCGATGCATCGAAGTGTTTCCATGCAGCACCATCCGATGTGTGTACCATCATCAGATTCCCATCTGCATCCCATTCGATTCTTTTGCCCAATTTGTGCCATGTCATCTGTCTGGCCGTCTCTTCGACGATGAATAGACGTTGAAGTCTTGGTATGATTGTCATATACTGAAGAACGTTAATGGGGATTTTTGTCTGACTCTTCTCACCCATACTGTTGTCTACCTCAACATACCTAGAAGACTTGCAAATAGGACAATAGTTCAAGTCCGCATACTAGAGCCTAAATAAGGCAGATCCATTCTCACAGGCATCTATCTTCTCATAGGGCATCTTAAGTACACGGAGGATTTTGTCCGACTGGTACAGGTTTGCAGGTATTATTTGGCCTTTGGGTAGAAAGCGTCCAAATAGTGTCACCATCGCGTCATAGCATTCTGTACCCAAGTTGAAGTGAGCCTTCAGAGCCATTACTTGTGCGATGGCATCCAGCTGACAAAGCTCGGTGTGCTCGTGGAGAGGACGCTTCGAAGACTCCAACATATCATTGAAGGCCTTTACAGATTCCTCCATCTCATCGTCCGAATCCCGAGCATCATCAAAGTCTTGCACCATGTCTTCCATCCCGGTACCATGCTCGTCGGTGCGACGATGGCCCTCCTCAGCTCTGGAACGTGGGGCAGACTCTCCATGAAATGTCCACATCATATAACCGGGTGTAAAACCCCACTTCTGCAGGTGTTTGATCATTTCAAACTCTGACATCTTACGATAGTTGTCGCACTCGACACAGGGGCACCAGGTTGTTTCCTGTCCATTTGCAAATGCGGCTCTGATAAACCCCTTGGTTTTTGTCATCCATTCAGGGGTCATGTCTTTCTAAATAGGGTGACCGGTGTACATCCACGCACGATCACTCATCTTGCCTAGCTACTGGAGACACAAGAAATACATACATAATTCAGCAAACCATATTCATTAGTTAATAGAGTTTCTCAGTTTTATTACGTCCATGCAACCTAGATGCTAATAGGTAAAGATAGGTCCTAATCCCACCCGAGTACGTGTAGATTGGGTTCGTTTTCCCATGCTCTGCTCTGGATCCGACACAAAATTTTGGCAGCACCTCCCCGCTGTTCTCTTGATACATGTCTCGGCAATAAGCAGAGAGGATGTGTACCTGGAGAACAACAGAGAGGCACTGACGAAATTCTACATCGGATCCGGAGCAAAGCATATGGGAAAACGAACCCAATCTACACATACTCGGGCTGTCCATGGATAACGTTGGACAATTCGAAAGCATTACGGTTATAAATATGCAAATGAATGCATATTTATAGATGTAACCCTTTTGAACGGGAGACACATAGTGGTCACGCATACTGATGATTGAATACACCTATAGCTAGCAAGTTTCATCAGCACGAAGACTGGAACAGAGCAAATTAAGGGGGAGAGGAGGAGATGCCATTTGTGCTCACCCACGAACGCAGGGGCGGAGCTCGTCGAACACACGGGGAGGTCGTTGAACACCAGACCCTCACAGTGATGAAACAACTACACATTTAAATCCACCCGATCAACGCAAATATATATGATGTTTTTCATAAGAAAATTGGAAAATATATGACCTAACTCATAATTCACAAATATATGACCCCATCGGCCTGTCGAAGGCCGAAGAGCACCTTTTCAGTCAATAGGAGGCCGAAGAGGTGTCGGGTGTCGGGGGTGTCGTGTCTGTGTGTCGTGGACACACCGGTTTGTTCATCCAAATAAGAAGATATTACAAATTGCTTGCCATAGTTTACAATTTTTATGTGTTGTAGCCTTCTTGATTCAGTTTGGCAACCGACATATTTGAATGCCATCCACTTGTCCAAAATTGATTACTGCATCTCTGTCCAAACTAAAGTTGTCAATATAGATCATGTATGTGAGTTCTTTCTACCCTCGACTGTCAACTAATTTGAAACGCAAGGAGTAGCATCTAATTTCATCCTGTAGATGAAACCATGTCAGAAGACATGATGATGGGTGCAGAGGAAGTCAAGATGCAAGTGGACATGTTCGTGGGTGTCCACCACCAGCCGCACCATTCACGAGGGCTAATGACGGAATTAATTAGCAGGTGCCCACGTACCAGAGTGTTCGCGTGGCCGCAACACCGAAACATGCTATGCAGCCACTCCATTCTTGTTTATTTTTTGCAAATTATAAGAGCTGCTTTTTTTCTTTCATGTACACTCATGGCGAAGCAGAGGCATGAGGCTTGTGCATGCTAATGTTTTCATCTACTCTAGTTAGCACCAACAAACGAAACAAAGCCGGCCATGCAATGGAAAAGCAACGGAATGCATCCGTCAGTTACTAGCAGTGCACGCCACATCCATGTGGCATGCTCTTGAGCTACCCAACAAGAAAACAAAAACGGAGATGGTTGGATGTGCAACTGCCCATTCTTGCCCCCATGATTTGCTCCCCTCAATACCGTGAGTGACACCAAGAAAAATTGTCTTGTTTTTCTCTCTTCCCGTTTGGTTTGGTCGGCTCATGGGCACGGGCAGGATGTGTGTGCGGTTCATCCTCCATAATATCACATGAATCAATGCTAGCTAGTACCCATTGTTTGGCCCTGAAAATGACTTACTGACGCGGTTCATAATTTGTTTACCCTAACCATGGATGGCAACGAGGAAGGAATTGAGCTGAAAAATGGTTCAAATGCAGCGCAGCACCAGCACATTCTTTCTTTCAGAGAGAACAGAGCATGGCAATGGGAATGGCGAGAATTGAGCTAAAAAAAT